>NW_006204419.1:33987-40102 GCF_000334495.1 Tupaia belangeri chinensis | reverse complement strand
AGAGAGAGAGAGAGAGAGAGGACAGAGACAGAGGTAGAGAGAGACAAAGGCAGATAGACACAGGAGACTTGAAAGGGATCTTCCTACCACACGAGTTTTGGATGCTGGAGGCCCAGTTATCAGTGGGACATCTTCCTTTCTCCCCAAATGGCTAGATCACAAGAGCCATGGAGCTGTCTGTCTCCTGAAGAAGGGCTGTTCTGGGAGGAGGAGAGGGGATTATTAACAAGATAAAGGGCTAGGTAGGAGGGGACAAAGGACCCTGTAAAATGCCTCACCTTAAAAAAATTCTGAAAAGTAAAAAATTGAAAAAGAGAGAGAGAGAGAGAGGACAGAGACAGACTTAGAGGGAGACAAAGGCAGATGGAGACAGGAGACTTGAAAGGGATCTTCCTACCACATGAGTTTTGGAGGTTGGAGGCCCATTTATCAGTGGGACATCTTCCTTTCTCCCCAAATGGTGAGATCGCAGGAGCTATGGAGCTGTCTGTCTCTTGAAGAAGAGCTGTTCACACAAGTTTTGGATGCTTGAGGCCCAGTTATGAGTGGGATATCTTCCTTTCTCCCCAAATGGCTAGATTACAGGAGCCATGGAGCTGTCTGTCTCTTGAAGAAGGGCTGTTCACACGAGTTTTGAATGCTGGAGGCCCAGTTATCAGTGGGACATCTTCCTTTCTCCCCAAATGGCTAGATCGCAGGAGCCATGGGGCTGTCTGTCTTTTGAAGAAGAGATGTTCACACGAGTTCTGATGCTGGAGGCCCAGTTATCAGTGGGACATCTTACTTTCTCCCCAAATGGCTAGATCGCAGGAGCCATGGAACTGTTTGTCTCTTGAATAAGGGCTGTTCTGGGAGGAGGAGAGAGGATTAAAACAAGATAAAGGGCTAGGTAGGAGGGGCCAAAGGACCCTGTAAAATGCCTCACCTTAAAAAAATTCTCAAAATTAAAAAATTTAAAAAGAGAGAGAGAAAGAGAGAGAGGACAGAGACAGACATAGAGAGATACAAAGGCACTTAGAGGCAGGAGACTTGAAAGGGATCTTCCTACCACACGAGTTTTGGATGTTGGAGGTCCAGTTATCAGTGGGCCATCTTACTTTCTCTCCAAATGGCTAGATCACAGGAGCCATGGAGCTGTTTGTCTCTTGAAGAAGGGCTGTTCTGGGAGGAGAGTGGAGTAAAACAAGATAAAGGGCTAGGTAGGAGGGGCCAAAGGGCCCTGTAAAATTCCTCACCTTAAAAAAATTCTAAGAAGTAGAAAATTTAAAAATCGAGAGAGAGAGAGTACAGAGATAGATGTAGAGATAGACAAAGGCAGATAGAGACAGGAGACTTGAAAGGGATCTTCCTACCACACAAGTTTTGGATGCTGGAGGCCCAGTTATCAGTGGAACATCTTCCTTTCTCCCAAATGGCTAGATCGCAGGAGCCATGGAGCTGTCTGTCTCTTGACGAGGGGCTGTTCACACGAGTTTAGGATGCTGGAGACCCAGTTACCAGTGGGACATCTTCCTTTCTCCCCAAATGGCTAGATTGCAGGAGCCATGGAGCTGTCTCAATGTTCTCATTCTTTAAAAAAATCTTGTGGCTATTGGGACGGTTTTACTTTCTTGAGATATTGTTTAAAGCCAGAAATTTTCCTTTTCTGCTTTGAAAAAAAGAGGTGTCCATGGAAAAACTGTGGCATCTTTTCAAAATTAGTCAAAATAAGTTTCCACTCTGTGGAGTGTAAATTTCCCATAATCCATACCTTTTCCAAAATTAAATAGAATTATTTTCCCATCTCAGGCTCCAGACACTCCTTTCATTACCCTGTATTATATACACATTTGCAGATGACACTCTGATTCTCTGCACAATTCTCTGCACAAGAGTAAAATCACGTGAAAAAAAAATGACACCTTTTGTGGCAGTGAGCTTTTCTGTAAAGACCACACAGATATCCTTTTCAATCATCTTTTTCTCTAGATCCTGAAAGAACTGCTCCCCTTGCATATCATCAGATACCTCAAATGCCTCCCACATTCAGCCAAAATGCAGCAACAACCAGATGATTTCATGAGTCAACTCTCTTTGGTGGCCATCTGATAAACTAATGGAAATTGGTCTTTATCACTTAGGATGGGATCAAAATGATCATATGTGACTTGAATAAAATAAAAAGCCTAGTTCTGACCTTTGTGCAATTTCGGATTGTCTCTCTTAAATAGGGAGAAGATAACTCTTGATCTGATAAGACCATAGAATGAGATATTAAATGAAAAGAATGCATTCTGTGGAAAGGACAATATTCTGTCATTAGGAGCATCAGAAGACTGTTTCTCAGTCCCATTTATTTTGAGAAAGAACATATGACTAATCCAACTAATGGTATCACTCTCGTACCAGATATCAGAAAAGGTATAAGGTTCAACACTTGTTTCAATGTCTGCAGTGGGAACTGAAGGATGCATATATTTATAAAAGTGGTGCAATAAGATATTGGTGATTCTGCCATCCTGAGCTCATGTGACCCATGTGGATCAGAGGATTCCTTTCCTAGCAGCCAAGGATACAAGGATCAACTCTAAGAAAAAATGCTACATTAATTTTTAATACTGTGTTTTATCACCACAGAATAACCTATGTTGCCTTAACACACAACTTAGCCTCTATGGTATTTTTGAAATGTTATTTTTCAAGAGCATAATTGTCCTAAGCTAATGCTAATTTTGCCAGTAATATCTCCTAAAACTTTTTATTACATAGTTTATCTGGAAGAATCTCTGATATGGGGAGTTATTACATGGAGAGTAACTGGAAGTGCTTTGATATGAACAAGGGCAGAGGGAGCTAGTAAACCTCAACTACTGCAACTGAGTCATACCCAAGTTAGATGGTCTCTGGTGCTGGAATGTCCTGTGGGGACACATTTAGAGAGAGAACCTGAGGTATGGGGACATGCTCTGAGCAAACACCACCTGTTCATTTGGGGTTTGGCAGAACCTTGTAACTTGTCCTTTCCTTGACCTTCACTGCAGACAGAGCAAGGGTGGAAATTGCTAGGGGCATGCCAACAGACACATGTGATGGACTTCAAGAAACATCTTGACCCCAATTAGCAAAGTCCAATCCCTGCTCTGCATCTGAAAGATTCTTTAGCATTCTCTGGGTGTGGTGGTACACTCCTTATGGAGAAGTTCTTTAGTTTATTCCCCAAACCTATAACTAGGTTTCTCTGCATTAGAAAAGAAGATAATGGGACTTTCTCTTGATAGGATTATCACCAAGAGATACACCTGGCCCAATATGACTAAGCCCTTATAGATTTGTTAACTGCTTCTTATTGTCTGTAACCTGGAAACAAATTTATGAAGTGTCATGAAACCTACATGTGTAATGTCTCCTTGTACTATAAATAAAGAGGCCCAAATTGTCTGGGTGGCTCAAGCAACGGCTCAGCTGCAGCACAAGTTGCTTGGGCAACCTAGGCTCAGGCTGCCTGTTTCCATTCCTACTCTATCTCTTTATCTCATTCTTTCCCATTCCCTGGTCCTCTCGAGATGGAGAGCTTTCTCTTTCCCGTCCTCTTTCTCTTCCTCACCAGCAACCCTCTGATCATGATTGAGCTAGACCTAAGCCCCGGGGTGGACGCCAACAATGTCATTTCTTTGTTCAATGATGTAACAAATGGAAATTTTTTTTTCATATCTTTGTATCTTGTTGACTTCTGAATGCCTCCTGATATTGTTCTCTTCTGAGATGAGGTATTTGCTGCATACTATTTAGGAGACATCTTTTCTTTTTCTTAAAGGTTTTGGCTATAGGGTGTGCATACTTGCCATAAAGACAGAGAGAGACAGAGAGACAGAAAGCGATAAATCACCCCCCAGGGGGATGGCCATGCCGCAATCCCTTCTCCTCCATTCTCCTCTCAGGATCTTGGGTACGCACACACACACACGCCTGGCATGAGTTTAAGCAACCAAATCTGGGACTTGGAATGCAGTCGCCTACATGAGAGTCCAGTGACATAGCCATTATGCCAACTGCTGGTCCCAAGGAGACATCTTTAAGTTTATCATCAATATCCCCATAAGAGGGGGTTAAATGTAATGACCATCAACAGAAATTTGAGTAAAATTTAAGAGATTCCATGTCTCTACTATTTTAATTTGTTAAAGGGAAAATTGAATCATATGTGCTTGACACAAAGAAATAGAGGGAACTTAAAAAATAATCTCACGTAAGTGACAGTTCTGCCAATATCCATTCTCCTAATGTTTCCCATTGTTGGTATTTTAGAACTGCAAGCACAAATGCCAAGTGTGTTCTTTAAGCAATATGGATTTTTTTTTCTATTTAATTTATTTATTTATTAAATTTAAAATTTGATCAGAGAGGGACAGAAGGAGAGAGCGAGACAGCAAACTGCCAGGTGGATTAAAATTTAAATTATGCAGTCAGCCATGTGGGATTCAGCCTCATTAACCACCATATTACCAGTTGACACAACACTGCTCTTTTTCTTTCTGTCATCTGTGTACTGTTAGCAATTTCATCACTTAAAAAAGTTCCTGTGACTTTTTTCCTCTGTTTAAGCAAATTGTGCCCAATCAACCAACCAAGAGAGGTGTTGAGACATTCCAGGGGGTAAGTAAATCCAGTTTCCACATTTTCTTTGCTCACATGTGAGAGGATAGCATTAGGAGCTATCCAAATCTCATTCCCCAACCTGACAACCCACTCACATGTGGGCTTTTATAGAGCTCCAGAAGGGTTCCAACTTGGGCTGAAAATGGCATGCTTCCTGCTATGATAGCAACAGGTTGTTTCTGTGTCTGGCAGCTGTAACTTGGCAGGGTCTGATTCCCTCCAGACAGCAAAAAAGAGAGCATTTTCTAAAGTTCTTCTGTCACTGGGAAATGTATCATAAAAATCATAACCCAAGGAAATGTTGGGTAGCAAATGGGGGCTTTTATTAATCTCCTGCATGGCAAAGTAAAAGGCCAATACATATTGATAGTTCTTCCATGTGAACCTAAACAGAGGGGACAGTATTAGGATGTACAGTCAAGTCATGTGGTTCAGGGCACAGTCTTTAGTCAAGACACAAGACATATAGGTTTAGGCCTACTCTGCCATTTAGACTTTCTCCTGCACTGGTACATGAAGCTGGTGTGAATAATGTTCTCAGGGCTTAAATATTCACTTTGCAAGCTAAATAATGCAATCAAATGTAATAATGTGATCAAATGTATAAAAGAAATTGAAATAATTTTTTTAAAAAGAAAAAAAACCTTCAAACATCTTTTTCTCTACCTAAGCAAACTATCCAATAATGAAGAGGGCCTTTGAGGGCCTTGTTAGTGGAATGAGGTTTTTTTTAGCTGGATGATGATGCTGTCATCTAAACAAAGGTGATTTTAAAGGAGAATCATTAATGTATGAAGGAGACTACAACTTTTTTAAAAAATGTGAATGAGGAGTGCACACATTCACTATTTTTAGGCATTTCAGACATGTATATACAGGCAAATTAACAATATGTACACTTATAAAATACAAAGTAATTTCTGGACTTAAAATAAAACATGCAAAAATTGGGCTAAGAAAGTTAACATGTATTTCACTTGAAATATTTTAATTTTTTTTGAGGAGAACATTAGTATAATACGCCCTTGGCACTATTAAAGTGAATTGTACTCAATAATGAGTTACATTTCCCATGCTTACACTCACCTTCATAACCCAGGTATAAATGAATGTATCCTTTATGTCATCTAGTTTCTATGTAGGTTAATAAACCATGATTAAAGCACTTTATATTTTCCCTATGTCTAGAACCTCAAAATAGCATCTGGTGGGATGAGCAAGGGGAATCATGGTAAAGTAACTAGACTTTGAAATAGGCTGACTATTGTTTATGCCCTGGACCTGGTGAATTGCTTTCTCAATTTCCTTTCTCTCTATCTCATTCTGATGAGTATGCATACCCTATAAAAAGTGGTAAGTGTTGGCAGGATGTGGTGAAAAGGGAACTCTCCTATGCTATTGGTGGGAATGTAAACTGGTTCAGCCACTGTGGAGAACAATATGGAGGTTCCTCAAAGATCTACAAATAGAACTACCATTT
>NW_006204419.1:30090-31888 GCF_000334495.1 Tupaia belangeri chinensis | reverse complement strand
ACACACCTCATCATCTTATATGTAAGTAGAGTATTAAAATTTATTAAAAATTAAAATTCACAGAAGCAGAGAATAATATGAAAATACTACATATTTGGTTGAGGGCAGCCAGATTTTTAAAATGTTGGTCAAGAAAACAGCTGATTGTGTAATGGTTAGGTCACTGGCTCCCAGGGAGACCACAAATTGAGTCCTACCCACAATGGCTTAAAGCTCATGCTAGGGACATGTGTGTGTTTGCCCCAAATCCCAAGAGGATAATGGAGGAGTGGGATTGCAGTGTGACCATCCTTCTGATGGTCGCTTTCTGGATTTATGTCTTTCTGTGTCTCTCCAGCAAACACATGAGCCCTATAGCAAAATTCTCTCTAAAAATTAAATTAAATTGGGACCAACAGTTAGCGTAATGGCTATGTCACTGAACTCCCATGTAGTTGACTGTGATTGAAGTCCTGGACTCGGTGACTTAAGCTCATTTCAGGCACGCGTGTGTGCGTGCCCAAGATCCCAAGAGGAGAATGGAGAAGAAGGGATTGCGGTGTGGCCATGCCCTCTGGGGGGGTGATTTCTCGATTTTTGTTTCTCTGTCTCGCTCTTTCTGGCGAGAGCACACACCCTAAAGCAAAAACCCCTCAAAAATAAAAAAAAATTAATTAATTAATTTGAAATTTAAATGTAGGTAATAGCATTTCAGTTAGACAAGAGGAATGAGTTCAAATGTTCTAATGTACATCATATCAGTGCAATTAATTACATTATATTGTATACCTGAATAATTCTCTGAAAGTAGATTTTGTGTTCTCACCCCAGGAACAAGTTGGGAGGTAATACATATGTTGTTTATAATTAATTATTTCACTTAATTTTATTTATTATTATTATTATTTTAATTTTGACCAAATTGAGAGGGGAATTGAGAAAGTAAGTTGCCAAGTCTGGACCTCAAACTGCAGTCAGCCATGTGGAAGTACAACAATTTCACACCACACCACCTGCTGACCCTGATAATAATGCTAAATGGCTCAATTAAGGCATCACTCAAAGCTTACATCAGTTAAAATATCTTTGTGCATGTCATAGTTTTATAAAAATAAAAAAATAAAAATACAAAAATAATAAACAAGTCATGAAAATGTTTCAAGAATATTTTTTATAAAGACTGGTAAGAGAAAAAAATGTAACAGATAAATGTTGGGTCAAGAAGAGAGTTCTTTTCAGTTATTACTTATTAAATCATATAATGAGTACTTGACACCTGAATTATCAGTGGACACAGCAGAGGATATCATTCTTAGGGGTATGTGGATTAATTTTATGGAACATTCAAATTTAAAAATAATCTAATCTTCTCTGAAAAGTATCCTACTTCTTTGTAAGTTATAAGGCTCATTTGTGCCATGATGGTGTTGCAGACCTGAGAATGATATTGGACATAACAATAAAATGCCTTCTGTACACTAGTGAGGAAGCCACCAAAGACTGATATTATTCCTTCTCCTACTTTTTAAGGCATCATACAGAATTAGGTTATTGTGGATCTATTATTTATTTTTTTAAAATTTAGACAGATACTTTTGCTATAGAGCACATGTTATTGCCAAAGAAAGAGCAAATAAGTGAAAAATCACTCCTTAAAGAGGATGGTTACACCACAATTTCTTCTCCATTTTCCTCCATTCCAAGATTTTTCGTATGCATACACAAGTGCTAAGCATGAATTTTAAACTCCAGGGCCCAGGGTTCAAACCATAATCAGTCATGTGGGAGTCCAGTTCCTTAACTACTATGCCACCTGCTA
>NW_006204419.1:28527-28919 GCF_000334495.1 Tupaia belangeri chinensis | reverse complement strand
TAACCTCCAGGGCCCAGGGTTCAAACCATAATCAGTCATGTGGGAGTCCAGTTCCTTAACTACTATGCCACCTGCTACACCAACTTTTGTATATTTCAACACCAGTTTAAAAAGTCCAAATTATAAGAGCAGTCGGATGATACAGATAGTTTGGCATCTCTTAGTCACAAAATTACAAAACTTGTCTCATGATTGGAGGGCCCCCAAAGCCTTACCTGGCCATTATGAAATCATAAAGTCTGGGGGAGGAAAAACAGTACAAAACATGTTTTTCCCAAATTGTTTTTCACTAAAATGGAAGGTGACAGGTGCAGAGCCCCAGGGCAGAGAGATCCCCAGAGCCCCTGGATGGGACTTAAGTGAAACAATAAAAAGACAGGGAAACCAGAGCT
>NW_006204419.1:26614-27757 GCF_000334495.1 Tupaia belangeri chinensis | reverse complement strand
TTGATACCTTAGCACTTTTGCCACCAAGACCCATATAGTGATGCCTGCGTGCATACTGTGACACTGAGGTCATGACATAAAGTTAATGTTAGAATTGAGGTGCTGACTCAGGGTGCTCACTGCTGACTAGGGATGGTAGAAGTGTGCTTTGTAGAGAAGTCATAGGTATCTAAAGGCTACCACCATATACAAAACAACTATAATAGCCAAACCCCAATTTCTGCTCTATTCTCCTCTGAGGATTTTCATGCACTTGTTCCTGTCATAATTTTAAACCTTCCAGGCCCAAGGCGTGTAGCGTGGTCACCCATGTGAGAATCCAGTACCTTAACCACCATGCCACCTCCTGGTCCCTTCATGATATCTTTTACAGTATAGTAAAGAAAGCTTCCTTTAAAGTCTCAAAATATACATGGGAAATATGACCATGATACTTTACAGTAGTTCAAGAATATTATGTTCAAATCTAAATATATCAAGGATAAGCAAAAATTTGTACCCAAATAGCAAAGTGGGAATACTGGGATAAAAAATTACTAAGTAGTAACATTACAGGTAATAGAGATTTTGGCCAAATCCACTTGTATTGTTTATATAAAAGTTTGTAGATAGGTCTGGGAGAACTTGCAGAAGTCTGATTAAAACTTTATGTAGCACAAGCCCATAAGTAGAATAGTGGTTGAGGCTTTGTACTCTGATGTGGTCATGATTCTAGTTGCAAACCCAGAGGCTTGAATCTAACAATTTGTGTTTCACACAGTGACTGATTTCAGTCTGATTTTAGACCACCTAATGGGGAAATCATAAATTCCTCTGAACCTAGTCATGGGGGCATAGCGAACATTCACCAGACCACAGAAAGCAAAACCAGAGTAACTGCTTTATGCAGAGCTCATTACCTATCTACCTAGAGTGGGGTCTAACTCCTAACTCAGCATAGAGCTTAAGGCAGCTGCTTCATACACGGCTGACTACATGGTTGGAGTCTTGAATTGACTTGTTTGAAAAACATGAGAGGTGGGGGTATGCCTGAATGTCCAATAATCCCAAGAGCAGAATGGAATAGAAGGAATCATGACATGACCTTCTCCCCAGGGGATGAATTCTCTCTCTCTCTCTCTCTCTCTCTCTCTCTCTCTCTCT
>NW_006204419.1:25956-26544 GCF_000334495.1 Tupaia belangeri chinensis | reverse complement strand
AAAAAACAGAGTTCTGATTACATAAAAATCTTTAGCCTATCTTGCTTTATTAACAAATCAGGGGACTGGTAGATGGTGGAGCATTAAATCATTAAACTCGTACTTGTCTGATTGCAGTTTGAGTCCTGAATTTGATAGCTTCAAACTTATGCTGGGAACACGTAAATGTGGCTCCAAAATCTCAAATAGAAAATGAAGGAGAAGGGATTGCAGCATCAAAATACCTTTTTGGGGGGTGATTTCTCACTTTTTGTCTCATTGTGTATCTCTCTAAGGTACACACACTATGACAACAACCTTTCAAAAAAGAAAAGAAAAAGCATTTTGAATGTTTATATTAAGGTTTAGATGTAAGAAATTAACACCAGAATAATTACACAGAAAATAGAGAAACAATTAAAGACAATATATAACATTAATAACCAAAAATTGAGATATTTTTTAAACTCAAAACATACTTTTAGCAAATATTCTTTTAAAAACTGAGAATTTCCAAGGGGAAAATGAACAATTATGAAGACCAATTAACTACAGAGAATTTTTTTTTTACAAATTTGTAAAAGGACTTGATGCTGCCAGTTGTTGATT
>NW_006204419.1:20954-25772 GCF_000334495.1 Tupaia belangeri chinensis | reverse complement strand
TCCCTACTTCTTTAAAGAATTGTTTATTTAATATTATTTATCATTATTATTATGCTTTTCATTTGCAACAGGCACGTGTGTTCACCAGAGAGATAGAGAAGAGTGGGAAGAAAGTGAGAAATCAAGCCACCAGGTCTGGGAATTGAAATGTAGTTGACCATGTGTGAGTCCAGAGCCTTAAACACCATGCCACCTGCTGGCCCTGCAAGGTGCTATTTAAATGTTCCAGAGTAAAGGAAAAATAAGAAATCCTTTAATCATGCTTTCTCGAACGAAATAGAAACTCATTTCTAGAAGGGTTATGAAAGTAAGTGTATGCATGGTGAATGTAACTCATGATTGAGTACTATTTATTCTAATACTGCCAAAAGACTATGAAACTAAAGTTCTTATCAAAGAAAATGTGAAATATTTCAGGTGATATATGTAGTAATGGCCTTAGTCCAATTTTTGATGTTATATTTAAAAATCTTAAAATGACTTTGTATTTTATACATATGCATATACATAATTTGTCTCTATATAATTTTTTAATGTATGAATATAGTGATTATGTGCACTTTTTAGTCATATTCTTTTTAAATTATTATTCATATATTAAAACGCTATATATCATTTAGATTGTGAAGACTTTGCCCAGCATGATATACACCTCAGTCCAGCCCAGTTGAGACTATTGTACACATCCTAATCAACACATAAAAATCTATCTGTATCCCACGAATGTCTTACCTCTCCTTTTTTCCCCCTAATTTCCTTTCCTCTGCTCTTCCCCTCTTACACTCTTTTTTTTTTTCCACCATGTCACTAGCTTGCCTCTGGTGGCCATTAAAATTTTTAATGCTTTTATGTTCTCCAGTCTTTCAGTCTCTAACATGGAGTACAGACAGTCTGTATATGTTAGGTGAAGACATACAATGTCTCTTTTTCATAACCTGACTTGCTTCTTTCAGCAACAATTCTTTCATATTCGTCCACTTTCTATCAAATTCCAGGGCCTTGTTGTTCTTTATGGCTGTATAGTAATCTATGGAATATATGCACCATAATTTTTCAGTCCATTCATCTGTTTGTGGACATTTGGGTTGGTTACATGACTTAGCATGGATAATGCTGCAATGTAAATAGTCGTGCAAGTGCTTTTCCGACCAAGTGTTCTCATGTTCTTTGGGGAGATATACAGGAGTGGAATTGCTGGATCATATGGTAGTTCTATTTGAAGGTTTTTGAGGAACCTCCATATCATTCTCCACAGTGGCTGGAGCAATTTACATTTCCAAAACAGTGTTGGAGCATACTCCTTTCACCCCCTCTTCTCCACTTATTATTATTTATTTATTTTTTAATCTTTGCCATTCTGACTGGGGTTAGGGAGTATCTCATTGTGGTTTTGATCTGCCTCTCCCTTACAATGAGGGATATTGAGCATTCTTTCATATGCTTTTTGGCTGTTTGTACATCTTCCTTAGAGAGTTGTTTATTCAGTTCATTTCCCCATATTTTAATTGGATTAATCATTTTCTCCTGGGTAAGCTGCTTGAGTTCCCTGTGAATTCTGGTTATCAGTTCCTTATCTGAAGCACAGTTAACAAACATCCTCTCCCATTGCAAGGGTTGTCGAGTCACACTAATTATAGTGCACTTTGCTGTGCAGAAACTCCTTAATCACATGTAAGCCCAGCTGTCTATTTGGGGATTACTGCCTGTGCTTTGGGGGTCTTGCTTAAGAAGTCTTTGCTTACCCCAATGTCTCCCAGTTTCCCCAGTGTTTTCCACCAGTAGTTTTACAGTTTGTGGTCTTAAGTTTAGATAATTGATTCACTTTCAGTTGATTTTTGTTAATGGTGACAGATAGGGGTTCAGATTCATCTTTCTGCAAGTGGATACCCAATTTTCCAACATCATTTGCTAAAGAGGTTTCCCTTATCCCACAGGATTGACCATTACCCTTTTGCAAAGATAAGTTGGTTGTATGTTTTGGGGGTTATTTCTGGTGTCTCTACTCTGTTCCATTGGTCTTCATGTCTATTTTTGTGCCAATACCATGCTGTTTTGATTATCACAGCTTTGCAATATATTTTGGGGTCAGGAAATGAGATGCCACCTACTCCTGTCTTGCACAGTATGGCTTTAGCAAAACGGGATCTTTTATGGTTCCAGACAATATCTATGATTGTCTTTTCTAGCTCTGCGAAAAATGTCTCTTGTGATTTTATAGGGATTGCATTAAACATGTATATTAATTTGGGTAGAATTGACATTTTGATTTTATTGATTCTGCCAATCCAGGAACATGGGATATCCGTCCACTTTTTAGTGTCCTCTTCAATTTACTTTTTTAGGTTTTCATAGTTTTCCTTGTAGAAGTCTTTGACTTCCTTGGTTAGTTTAATTCCTAAGTATCTTATGCTTCTTGTGGATATGATAAATGGAATTGCTTTCTTCAGTTCTTTCTCTGTCTGCTTGTTGTTTGTATATAAAACTGCTATAGATTTTTGCACATTAATTTTGTATCCTGCCACTTTACCGTATGCATTTATTACTTCAAGAAATTTTTTCCATGGCTACTTTGGGTCTTCTATGTATACAGTCATGTCATCTGCAAACAGAGATAATTTCAGCTCTTCTTTCCTCATTGGAATGACTTTTATTTTCTTCTCTTGTCTGATCACATTGGCTAGAACTTCCAGTACTATATTGAATAAGAGCAGAGAAAGTGGACAGCCTTGTCTTGTACCAGATTTTAGTGGAAAAGCTTTCAGCTTTTCCCCATTCAGTATAATGTTAGCTGTAGGTTTTTCATAAAAGGCTTTTATTATGCTGAGGTTATTTATTACTGATTCAACTTCACTGCTTGTTATAGGTCTAGGCAGGCTTTCTGTATATTCCTGAGTCAATATTGGCAGATTATATGTGTCCAGAAATATTTATTTCATCCATGTTTTTTTCTATGCTAATTTTATTGAGTCTTGATCATAAAGGCATGTTGTATTTTGTTGAATGCTTTTTCTGCATCTATTGAAATGAACTTTTTTTTTTATTTTGTTGAATGCTTTTTCTGCATCTATTGAACTTTTTTTTTAACTTTTTTTCTGTTATTATGGTGTATTACATTTATGATTTTGTGTATATTGAACCACCTTTGCATTCCTGGAATAAAGTCTACCTGGTTGTGATGAATAACCTTTTTATATGCTGTTTAATATGGTTAGGAAGTATGTTGTCGAGTATTTTTGCATTTATCTTCAACAGGGATATAGGTCTGTAATTTTCCTTTTTTGTCGTATCCTTAACTGTTTGGAAATGATGGCTATGTGAGCTTCATAGAATGAATTTGGAAGGGTTCCTTCCTTTTGGATCTCTAGAAACAGTGTGAGTAGAATGGGGATTACTTCTTTAAAAGTTTCATAAAATTTGGAAGTGAAGTCATCAGGGCCTGGACTTTTCTTTGTTGGGATATCATTTATTACTGATTCAATCTCATTTCTTCTTATAGGTCTAGTCAGACTTTCTATGTATTCCTGAGTCAATATTGGTAGATTATATGTGTCCAGGAATTTGTTCATCTCATCCAGGTTTTCTTCTATGTTTGCATAGACTCGCTCATAGTATCCTCTAATGATGTTTTGCATTTCTGTTATGTCGGTTGTAACATTGCCTGATTCGATGTGAATTTGACTTATCTGGTTCCTTTCTCTTCTTAATTAGCCTGACTAATGGTATGTCAATCTTGTTTGTCTTTTCAAAGAACCAATTTTTGCTTTCATTTATTTTCTGTATAGCTCACTAATTTTCTATTTCATTTATTTCTGCTCGAATCTTTATTATTTCTTTTTTCCTGGAGCTTTTTGGATTTTTTTCTATTGCTTTTTCAATTATCTGAGGTACAATGTTAGGTGATCCATTTGCCTTTTTTCTATCTTCTTATGTGCACTAATTGCTATACACTTCCCTCTTATGACTGCGTTTGCAGTGTTCTAAAGATTATAAAAACTCGTGTCCTCATTGTCATTGGTTTCCATGAATGCTTTTATTTCAGTCTTAATTTCTTCAGTAGTTATGTAGTCTGACTTTTCAGGAGTAGGCTATTTCGCTTCCATGTATTTGTGTATTTTTGATAATTTCTAATTAAAATCAAGTATATTTCCATCACAGTCAGAGAAAATGCTGGATATAGTTTCTATGCCTTTGAATCTGTAGAGGCTTGCTTTGTACACTGACATATGGTCAATCTTCAAAAAGGTCCCATGTGGGGTGAGAAAAAACTATATCTAGTGGTTTTCACGTGGAAAGTTCTATAGATGTTTGATAAGTTCATTTGATTTCTGGTATCATGTAGATCCTTTACCTCTTTACTTATTTTTTGTCTATATGATCTGTCAAGAGGAGATAGTGGGGTGTTGAGGTCTCCAACAATTAGTGTGTTTCAGTCTATCTCTTCTTTTAGATCTAACAGTCTTTCTTTCACATATTTGGTTACTCCTATGTTAGGTACATAGATATTTATTAGCATTATATCTTCTTGATGCATTAAACCCTTTACTACAATATAGTGCCTTTTTTTTTTAACCCCTGCTTGGAGGTGTTTTTGTTGGTTTGTTTGTTTTTTATCAGTAATTTCTTTCTTTTTTTTTCCCCCAGAGTACACTGTATATTGTCTCAATCAAGCACATCAACATACATGTTATTGTCAACAAATAATTTTCCATTTTTCATTTCCTGTATGTTTTCCTCCCCCCATCCTTGATTCCCTATCTCTTACCCTCTGCCATCTCCCACTCTCTTCCAACGCTGTCTCTGGTATCTTTGTTTACTTTC
>NW_006204419.1:16560-20028 GCF_000334495.1 Tupaia belangeri chinensis | reverse complement strand
CATTCTTTCCTCGCTCGCATTGTTTCCAATGAGAGATCTGCTGTTAGCCTGATGGGATGTCCTTTGTAGGTAACTTGATGTTTTTCTCTTGCCAATCTTAGTATCTTGTCTTTGTGGTTTTGGTCAACCTGGCTATAATGTGTCTTGGAGAAGATCTTGGGTTGATTCTACTTGGGGTCCTTTGTATTTCTTGGGACTAGATCTTTGAATGCCTCCCTAGGTTTGGAAAATTTTCTTGCAGGATTTCATGGAATAGTTTATCAATGCCCTTATGCATCTTTTCACCTTCTCGAATGCCAATTATCCGGATGTTTGGATGTTTGATGGGATATTGTAATTCTTGTATATTATTATCAAATTTTTGTGCCATTTTCTCAGTCTTCATGGTGGATTTTTCTAGGCCAGCAATCTTCTCTTCTATGTCTGAGATTCTATTTTCTGTATGATCTAGTCTGCTTTTAATACTTTTAAGGGAGATTTTGACTTCCTTTATTATAGACTTCATTTCTAACCATTCCGTTTGAGTCTTTTGTAAAGCGTGTAATTCCTCTTTTAGATCTTGCAAGAATTTCCTCATCTCCTGGAACTCGTCAACTTCTTTCTCCTTTCTTTTTAGCAGTTCATTGTCTCTCTTCTCTTCCATCTCAGTTAGCTTCGCCATTATGAATACTCTAAATTCTTTATCAGACATTTCCATGATTTGCATTGAACTGCTTGTGGATGAAGAGGAGTTATTTTTTTCCCTTGGAGGAGAGGTATTTTCTTGCTTTCCCATATTTCTTGTGGTCCTGCGGTGATTTCTTGTCATCTGATGGATGGTGTGTTTCTTTCGAATTCTTGAACTTCAATCATTCTAACTTTGTTTGCTGGAGGCTGAACTATGAGTAGAAAATCTTCATTTCTCCTGTCCCCTGAAATGACTAGTTCACAGGAGCCATGAGGAATCCTCTTCTGAAGGAAGGCCTCAACTCTCCTATAGTGCCATTTTTTTTTTCTAGAACAGTTCTTGTTTTAAAGCCTATCTTATCAGAAACTAGTATCGTTACTCCAACTTTTTTTTTTGTTCCCATTTACATGGAATACCTTTTCCCTAAATTTCACTTTTAGTCTATGTGTGTCTTTATCCATGAGATGCATTTCTTGTAGACAACAAATAGAGGGATTTCATTTTTTGTTTGTTTGTTTGCTTGTTTTTTATCTATTCTGCTAGTCTGTGTCTCTTGATAGGAAAATTTAATCCTTTACCATTCAATGTTATTATCAATATTTCCAGACTTGCTCTTACCTTTAAGTTGGCCATTGTCTTGGTTGTCTTTCATTCCCTTATTTCTGGTGGATTATTCTTAGTTTTCCTGAAATAGTACTCTCTTCAGAGTTTCTTGAAGAGCTGGTCTGGTGTTGGCAAATCTTTCAGGTTTTCTTTGAAAAGATTTTAATTCTTTTCTTCATATGCAGGATAATATTGCTGGATATAATAGTCTTGGTTGAAACTGTTTCTCTCTTAACACTTTCAATATGTCTTCCCATTCTTTCCTAGCTTACATTGCTTCTGTTGAAAGGTCTGGAGTTAGCTGACCATTTGAGATGAACATTGTATGTCACTTCTCGTTTCTCCCTTGCAAATTTGAATATCTTGTCTTTATCTGTGGTCTTGGCCAGTCTGGCTAAAATGTGTCTCGGGGAAGATCTTCTTGGGTTGATTCTATTTGAAGTCCTTTGTATTTCTTGTGTCTCAATGTGTACGTGCTTCCCTAGACTTGGAAAGATTTCTTCCAGGATTTCATAAAGTAAATTTTCCATGCCCATATTTGTTTCTTCACCTTCTGGGATACCGATTATTCAGATGTTTGGACGTTTAATGGAGTCTAATATTTCTCATATATTATCCTCATTTTTTTGTTGTTATTTTCTCAATCTTTTGGTGTTTTTTTTTTTTAGGTCAGAAGTTTTATCTTCTATGTCAGAGATTCAATATTCAGCAAGGTTTAATTGAGTTTTAATATTTTCAAGAGAGTTTTTGATCTCTTGTATTACAGACTTCATCTCAAATAGTTCCATCTGATTCTTTCTTAGAGTGTCCATTTATTTTCTCATGTCCTGAGAGACAGAAAGCGAGAAATCACCCCCCAGGGGGGATGGCCACGCTGCAATCCCTTCTCCTCCATTCTCCTCTCGGGATCTTGGTCACGCACGCACAGGCGCCCGGCTTGAGTTTTAAGCCACCAGGTCCAGGACGCGAACTGCAGTCGGCTACGTGCGAGTCCAGAGACATAGTCATTACGCTAGTTGCTGGTTCCCGTTGAGAGAGTTTTTGATCTCCTGTATTACAGACTTCATCTCAAATAGTTCCATCTGATTCTTTCTTAGAGTGTCCATTTCTTTTCTCATGTCCTGGGATGACTTCCTAATCTCCTGTAGCTCATTGTCCCTTTTCTATTCCAAATGATTGATTTTGTGTCCATGAATATTCTAAATTTTTTATCTGACATTTTGCTAACATGTGTTTTTTCAAGAGATGGAGGGGAGTTATTATGTTCTTTTGATGGAGACATTTTTCCTGGTTTATTTGTACCTGAGGCTCTGCTTCTACTTCTAGTTATGGGGAAAGGTATTCATTTTTGGGTATCTTTTTGAAATTATGTGGTCGGCACAAGAGGAATCTTCTATTCAAGAGAATAGAGGACTGAATTCAAGACCGAAGAACAGTCTTTGCTTTTTTGCAAGTGTTTATGTAAAAGGGAGAATCTCAGGAAGCCTCACAATACCAGGGTGTTTGAAAATTGTGATTCTAGACCTGTCTAACCCCTTATGGTGTGTGGAGGATTGGCAGGAGACGACAATATAAATGGGAGAGAAAAGAATATGAAAGAGAATAAAGAAAGTGTGCAGTGCATGATCTCGCCAGGGGTATGGAGATGGAAATGAGCTTTGCTGAAGAGCTGTGGGTAGTCCTGTGGGGTAAGGAGAAATGAGAAATTATCAGAAGAAAGAAAAAGAAAAGGGAAAAAAAGGCCTACCTTGCTAAGAGAATGAGAGGGTCACTGGGGTTGGGCAACCAAAGCTGGAGCTGGGACAGCGAGGTGCTGCCTCAGTATCCCTTAGGTCACGGGTCTGAAGATGAAAATGGGCTCTGCTGAAGAGCTGGGGGCAGTCTTATGGGGTAAGGAGAAGTGGGAAATTCTTTAGTCATCTTTAGTCATATTCTTAAAGAAATTTGTCATTTTCTCCATATATTAAATATCCTTCTTTAAAATCATCTCTGTTCAGACAACAGTATCATCATCCAGCTAAATGATACCTCATCTCACTCACAAGACCTTCAAAGCTTCTCTTCATTGTTTGAACATGATTTGCTTAAGCAGAGGGAAAAATACATTCAAAATTTTCTGAAGCCCTGGGAACATTATTCACACTAGCTCTGTGTACCATTGCAGGAGAACCTCTGAATTGAAACCTGGGCCTAGAAAT
>NW_006204419.1:8211-14538 GCF_000334495.1 Tupaia belangeri chinensis | reverse complement strand
ACCTTGCCCTTTTGGATAAGTTCTATAATGCATTTCCCAGTGACAAAAGAACTTTAGAAAGTGCTCTATTTTTGCTGACTGGAGGGTATCAGTCACTGCCAAACTACAACTGCCAGAAACAGAAACAACCTGTTGCTATTATTGCAGGAAACATGCCAACATTTTCAGCCCAAGTTGGAACCCTATTGGAGCTTTACAAAAGTCCACAGGTAAGTGGGTTGTCAGGTTAAGGAATGAGAATCAGATATGTCCTAATGTAATCCTCTTACATCTGAGTAAAGAAAACATGGAAGTTGGGATTTCATTCATCTAGAGGCCATCAGCATTTTTCTTGGTTATTTTAACACAATTTGCTTAAACAGAGGTAAAGAGGGACAGGTTCTTTCCTGGGTCATGGGGCTATTGACAGTAAAAGGATTGGAAAGAAAAAGAACTGTAGTAGGCCAGTTGGTGATGTGTTGGTTATTGTGCCTGGATTTTACTTGACTGACTGTATGGCTCGTCTTGATTTTGGTATTCTAAACAACAAACTGGGAATATGTGATTGCATGCCACACATCCTAACATAAAAGGGGGACCAGCAGTTAGAGTAATGGCTATGTTGCTGGACTCCCATGTAGCCGACTGTGGTTTGAGTCCTAGACACGGTGGCTTAAACTCACACCGGGTGCATGTGCATGTGTGTCTATGATCCCAAGAGGAGAATGGAGGAGAAGGGATTGTGGCATGGCCATCCCCCCAGGGGCTGATTTCTCACTTTCGGTCTCTTTGTCTCTCTCTGTATTTCTGGCAAGCACACGTATAGTGAAAACCTCTCATAAAAAAAAAATCCCAACATAAAAGGGATATTGTTATGACCATCCCCTGTGAGGGGTGATTTATCAATATCCTTCTATCTCTCTGTGGAAAACACACATAATTTAATTTGCTCTGTGACAAATGACAAATTAAAAATAAAAAAGAAGTAAAATTTGTTATTTTCAGCTCATATTTCTCTTCATAGCCATGGCATTCAAACCCCAGTAATGAGAATATTGTTTTGCATTCATTATCACTTTGAACAAGTAAATAATATCCCAGCACTGGAGATCCTCCAAACACAAAATGGCTCAGTTCCCCCAGCTGAGGTTTACCAGATCCCTCTGCCCTTCCTCACACCCATGCAGGTGGATCTCTTGGAAGCACTTCCAATTACTCTTAGCCTGACAAATCTCTATCTCAGAGGTTCTTCCAGGGAAATTGTCTCATAGAAGTATCAGGAGACTTTACTTGTAAATACATCATTAGCATAAAATAATTTTGTCGTAAAAAATATTTTAAAAATATCGAGGCTACATGCTTGTGTTAACAAGACAATATGTTTTAAGCTGTCTTGATAAGATACAGTATAAAAAACTCAATACATAATTTTCTCTCAGAGTTTAATATTTTAAACTTGGCATGTAGGGAAGGAAGCCTCTGATCCACATTGTCACATTGGCTCAGGAAGGCAGAATCATTATCATCTTGTTGCAAAATCTTTATAAATTTTATGCATAACTCAGTTCTCACTGTAGGCAATAAAGCATGTATTGAAGGTTATAGTTTTTCTTTCATTATTTGGTCTCAAAGTGATATTGTTACCTGTACTAGTCACATGTCCTTTCTCAAAAAATAAAAAAGGGGGATTAAAAACAGTCTTCTAATGATCATATTGACAAAATAGAATCATTTACACAGCATGCAATCTCTTCACTGAATATTCCACTCTATTGTTCAAACAAGTAGAGAATTAGCTTCTCCCTGATTAAGTGGGAAAATGTTTTAAAAGCACACTAAATTCAGAATCACATTATTTTAATTTTTTTCCAGATTTCAAAACTCTGTAATTTTCAAAATAAAAATCACACATTTTTTAGACACAATATAAACAAGAATTGAAAAAATAGTGCTCAGGCATAAGCATATACAGGTGCATTTATTATATACATGTGCTTACAAGTGTGCTTGTGGGAACCAGCAGTTAGTGTAATGGCTATGTCACTGGACTCCCACGTAGTCAACCGCGGTTCACGTCCTGGACCCGGTGGATTAAAACTCATGCCGGTCACGTGTGCGTGTGTGCCCAAGATCCCAAGAGGAGAATGGAGGAGAAGGGATTGTGGTGTGACCATCCCCCCTGGGGGGTGATTTCTTGCTTTCTATCTCTATGTCTCTCTCTGTCTGTCTGGTGAGTGCATGTACGCTATAGTGAAAATCTCTCCAAAAAAATTAAAAAAAAAACTGTGCTTGCAAAAAGTTCATTGGAAATATACACACGGTTACGATCATGTACACTGTGTAGTGTTACAATTCTATATTCTAACTAGGAAAATTGATGGTATGTTACATTCACTTACAAGTAAGCAAAATGCAAAATACAGTTCATCTTCTTTACAAAAAAGAAGGGCAATTCACACTTTCCAAGTTGAGGGGCTCTGACTGCAAGGAGAACTAAGTCAGAGTAAAATTTTTGAATTCTCTTTGGACTGTCACCAAATAGGCAAAACATTTAGTTTTTAAGGAAAAAAAATAAAAAAATAAAAACACTAGTGTGTGAAGTGAATCAACTAAATAACATTTAGAAAGTTGCCCACTGACCTCCCTGGCCCACTGGCAAATCCAACCATCCCCCAGAAATGCTCTGGTGCAGTCTGCGATGGGTAAATGGCTAATCAGGATTCCTCCCTTCTCTAGAAGCAGAATCAGATCCCTGCATGGGAACGCCTTTGTAAATTTAACTTTATTACACATAACATATACTAATTATTTTTTAATCAACTGATGCCCTGCAGTTTTATGGTGTATAAGACGCTTGTACAGAGGTGACTGATGTACTTGGGAGGCCACATATTTTGCTCAATATTGTATTTACATTTCACATGCATAAACATCAGGGCAGTTAGTTTAATTTAAAAAAAAATTAAAAACAGGTTTTTAACTCATTTGCCTTACAGGCAAGTTTTGTAAATAACCTCTCCTCACTTCTTAATTTTAGTAAAAATTGAAAACAAACAAACAAACAAAACTGAGAAGTCTGAATTTTAGTTAAATGACCCCAATCTGGCATTTAACATTGTTCATTTAAAAAGTATAAGGTTTGGGACCAGCAGTTAGCATAATGGCTATGTCGCTGGACTCACATGTAGTTGACCGTGGTTCACGTCCCAAACCCAGTGACTTGAAACTCATGCTAGGTGCATGTGCTTGCATGCCCAAGATCCCGAGAGGAGAATGGAGGAGAAGGGATTGCAGTGTGACCATCCCCCCTGGGGGGTGATTTCTCGCTTTCTGTCTCTCTGTCTGTCTGGTGAGTGCACATGCCCTATAGCAAAAACCTCTCAAAAAAAAAGTATGAGGTTTTTTCTTTCTTTCTTTCTTTCTTTTTTTTTTTTTTTTAATTCAGGTCACATATGGTCCTTTTGATCCCATCCTTAGTGATAAAGACCAATTTCCATCAGTTTATCAGATGGCCACCAAGGACAGTTCTCCAGTTTATGGAATCATCTCCTTGTTGCTGCATTTTGGCTGGACATGGGTGGCACTCTATGTATCTGATGATATGCAAGGGGAGCAGTTCCTCCAGGATGTAAAGGCAAAGATGATAGAAAAGGATATCTGTGTGGACTTTACAGAAAAGCTCCCTGCCACAAAAGGTGTCATTTTAGATCGTGACTATTCTCTTGTGAAGAGGATCAGAGTTTCATCTGCAAATGTGTATATAATACATGGTGATGAATGGAGTATCCTGAGCTTGGGATTGGGACACATCTTGACTTTTATTTTGGGAAAGGTATGGATCATGAGAAATCTCCGCTCCCCAGAGTTGGAAGATACATTGCATATTTTGAGTGACATGCCATACTCTTTCCATGGAAGCCTTTTTCTTTCAAACCAGAAAAGGAATATTCCTGGTTTTAAACAGTTTCTTAAGACAGTCAATCCTTCCCAATACCCGGAAGATTTTTATTTTATTAGACTCTGGGATTATGCTTTTAATTGCTCACTTAGTTGGCCACTGTGTAGCAAACTTGGAGACTGCCCACCAAATTCTTCCATAGAATTTCTACCATTTAATTTTTACATGTTGACAATATCCTACCCCAGCTATTTTATTTATAGTGCTGTGCATGTGGTGGCCCAAGTTCTTTATAAAATGCTTCTGCAAAAAATAGAAATGGGATCTACAAGACAAGCAGACCAGCCTATTCTTCCCTGGCAGGTAAACATTCTTCACAAGCACCTGATGATATTTGGAGGCATTTTATTTTTAAAAAATATTTCTTTCTTAGGAAATGTGCTTTCACCAGAGAGACATATTGAGAGAAAAAGAGAAATAATTCCCCAGGGTGTATTGCCACAGCACAATTCCTTCTGCTCCATTCTCTTCCTGTGATTTGGGCACTAGGCATACGCTCATGGCTGGCTTTATTTTACACATTATAAGGCTGAGATTCAAACCATGGGCAGTCATATGAGAGTGCTCTTTAACCATCAAATCACCTCTGACCCCTGAAGTGTTTTTTTTTTTCTTCAATTTTTTTGTATTCAGCCTTTTCCCTTATGGCAAGTGTGCTTACCAGAAAGGAAAAAGAAAGAAGAAAAGTGAAAATCACGTTCTAGAAAAATTACCATGCTGCATACAGTCCCTTCTCTAGTTTCCTCTCAGGGTTTTGGGCATGCTCACACACGTGCTTGGCATGGGCTTCAAGCCTCCAGATACAGAACTCAAACTGTGGTAGGTCATGTGGAAACTCAGTCACACTAACCAATAAGCCATCTGCCTAAGTATATATTTTTTGTGGTACTGAAAAAGATTATATGTAGAGAATAAATCTTTTTCTCTAAAGGGAGTTCTCCATTAGTTGTACATGATTGATCCACTCTGTGTGTCTGTGTGTTCTCTGCAAATTGTCCTTTGAGTCTGGCTTCTTCCCATCACCCTCTTTATCCTTTCTGTCCCCTTGACTTCACCATGTCTTCCCCTATCCTTGATTTTATAAAATGATGGGAAGAGAAAGTGTGGAAAGCAGTCACAATAGAACCTTAACATAACTTAGAATGAAAAGAATTAAGGTGGACAAAATATTGGAAGAAATGTTAGAATATTCTAAAGTCAGAATGACGATTTGGGGAGCATCTGAGCAGTTGTGCTCTTTTACTGTCATGGATGACCTACAGATGCCTGCAGTTATTTATTGTGCGTGTCTTAATCATAATTAAGAATTAGTTTTATTTTTTCTTATACTGTGTTCAAAAATCATGGAAGAAGGAACAGTGATCTAGTTTTAAAACACTGAACCACTTTTTATGCATATAGTCTCAGGATATCATATTTGTTTTATAAATAAGTTTATATTTTAAATAAACACTAAATCATGGAACCAGCAGGTGGCATCATGGGTAAGGCACTGTACTCTCACATGGTTGACTGTGTTTTGAATCCTGGCCCTGATGACTTGCTTTCTTACTTTCCCTCTCTCTCTTGTTCTCTCTCTTTGGTGGTGCAAATGCCATATAGAAAACCTAATAATAATAATAATAATAATAAAATAATTTAAAGAATATAAGCAAGTTCATTAATTATGTGTAAAACATCTTTATCAAAAAGAGACAATAAATTAGACAAATTTGTTGAGAAAAACAAGTAAATATACAAACATAAAAATAAAGATCAGAAATTTAGTTTCCATTTGAATTCCACTGTAGTAACAATAACAACATTTGATTTGCTCTTTGAAGAAGTTTGAAGTTGACTCTTAGAAAAGCAAGTAGTTTTGTCAAAATGGTTACCTAGATATGTTAAATATGAGAGTGCTTCCATTCTAAAAACTGAAAAGACCTAGACCAGCAGTTGGCATAATGGCTATGTTACTGGACTCTCATGTAGTTGGCTGGGGTTAGAGTCCCAAACCTGATGGCTTAAACTCACACTGTGGATGCATGTGCGTGCATGCCTAAGATCCTGAGAGAGGAATAGAGGAGAAGGGTTTGCAGCAAGGCCATCCTCCTGGGGGGGGGGTGCTTTCTTGCTTTTTGTCTCTCTGTCTCTGTCTTGCTGGTGAGTGCAAAAACCTGACAAAAAAAATGTAAAGACTGAAAGAACAGTTGTATAAGCAATAAAAGTTCATTATTTTCTGCAAAAGAATGTCAAATTAAAAAAAAGTCTAGCATGTTTTTTTAAAAATCTTCTTAGTGAAACCTACAAGTGGTATGGTTAAATCTCTAGACTCCCACATGGCCAACTGGTTTGAGTTCTGGACCTGACAGCTTGCTTTCTCATTTTCCTTCTCTCTCTCTCTCTCTCTC
>NW_006204419.1:5930-7435 GCF_000334495.1 Tupaia belangeri chinensis | reverse complement strand
CTCCTGTGGGCGATTTCTCATTTATTGTCTCTGTTTCTCTCTCTGGCAAGCACACATGCCCTATGGCAAAAATCTTTCAAAATAAGAAATAATTTTAAAGTTTTAAATTTATATATTTGTTACAAATTATTTCTTTTTATGTCACATGACAATAACACTTTTACCAAAAGAAGTCTAAAATAAAGATAAAAAAGAAAACAGGTTTTTTCTTATTAAAAGTTTTATTGAGGTGCAAATAGTATCCAAAAACTTGCACAAATGTAATGTAAATTTTTGGATAAACTTTAAGAACTGTATACGTTTATACTACTACCAGTATTAAGAATCTAAATATTTTCATACATCTAGTGCCTTTTAGAAGTTTTTCCTACAAGGGGCCAGGAGGTGGCATAATGGCCACAGTGTTGAATCCATGAGGAATAGTCATGATGGAATCCTTTCTCCATCTGTTTTTATCTGGAATTTGGGACATGGACACACATGTGTCAAGTGTTTTGTTTTCTTTTAAAATAATTATTTTATTTTATTTTATTTATTTTTATTTTTTAAAATTTGATCAGAGAGACACAGAGATAAAGGAAAAGGGAAAGTCAATAAGCAAGCCATCAAGTCCAGAACTGAAACCACAGTCAGCCATGAGAGAGTCCAATGCCTTAACATCACCTCTTGGCCCCATTCAGCGTGTTTTGTAGGCTGCAAGTACAGGAACCAAGATGCTGGCTTAGGGATGTGTGATTCAGCCACTTTAATAACAAACACCATTTACTGGCTGGGCCCACGTGTCTACTTTATAAATGACCAAGTTTAGTCTCTAATTAGTTCAAGCCAGATTTTGTTAGTCTGAGTTTTATGAAAGTCCATGTACAAATCACTCTCTGGGAAACATCCTAGAATTTTTCTTATGAGCTACAACAACTCCTCAATTGTGTTTAGAAAGAAAAAAGAGAGTACATCTCACATGACTGCAGAACTGGTGACAACTCAATCCATATTGAGCTCCTCTGAAAAAGGGGAGAGATGATAAAATAGAAGGATTACTTGATAGATATGGACTATCAAACCTCTACATTTAATGCAGCCCTAATTTGTAAATTCTGCCTATAATCCAGCTTCATCCATTTCTGAGGAAAAGTCAGTTGATAAACAGCATTGTGTACAACAAGCCCCTGGATGTAAAAAGAAATGCAATACAGTATGATATCCACCATCTTGTGAGATTTTCTAATCGCAGTAAGCTGTTGATTAAGGTAGGAGATTTCATCTACAGGAGCACCCAAGATCAAGGCTTGGTCATCAGGGAAGACATGATAAAATGGCCTGTTAGTTTCAAGAAGGTATGATGCCATTTCAATGTTAAATATACAAAGAGGTATCTGAACAGAGTCCTGAAATGAATTTGTGTGACTACTCTTTTATGTGTGCTGTTTTTGTTTTTGTTTTCTAATATTTTTATTTTTATTTATATTTAATCACTATCCTTTTTACAGTGTACAGTATAAAATTTC
>NW_006204419.1:2183-5810 GCF_000334495.1 Tupaia belangeri chinensis | reverse complement strand
ACCCTCATATTATCCCTATCCTTACTATCTGTAGTATCTGCAGTTGCACCTCATGCTACTATACTTTCCAATCTTTCAGTTTCTACTATAGAGTGCAGACATTCATGTATTTTATTTGGTTTTAATTTCTTTTATACATTAAATCACTATACTTAGTTTGTAAAGTGAACTTTTCATCATGAATACATTTCACAACAATCCCGTTGTGGATACTATATATGTTATAATCAACAAATAATAATCCATTTCTGTGTCCCATAAATGTCTTGCCTTTCTATTTTTCTCCTTAATGTCTTTCATCACATTCTCCTCCTTCCCCCACCCACTTGCTTCACTAACTTAGCACTCAATTTGCTTTACACAGGGCCAGCAGATGCTGTACTGGTAAAGAAGCTGAGTTCTCACGTGGCCACCCATGGTTTTGTGCCCTGGGTCTGGTGACTTGAAAATTATGCCTACCATGTATATGTGCATGCATGCCTAAAATCCTGAGAGGATAATGGGGTGGGGGAAAGGTTTAAGGCATGATCAACCTCCTGTGGATTAATTTCTCACTTATTGTTTTCTATTAGTGTCTCTCTCTGATAAAAGCAAATGACCTACAGCAGACAGCTAAAGAAAAATGAATTAAACACTTGCCTCAGAGAAAATACAATCTAGTTTTTTAAATCTGCCTTTTTATTCCTGACTTTATACTATGTGACTTTGCTTACATACATTCTACTATAGGAAAACATCTGTTTTTTAATTGCTGATTTGTTTTCTTATGTTTGTTCAAATAGCAGTCCAATTAAAATCAATGTGGTAATGGGTATGCATACATAGTTGAACATTGTTTAATGAGAGAAATGCATTTCTTATTTAATTTTTATTTTAGATAGATTTTTGAATTAGGGCATGTGTACTCACCAGAGAGACAAAGAGATAGAAAGCTAGAAATTATTCCCCAGGGGGATGGCCATGCCACAATCCCTTTTCTTCCATTCTCCTCTCAAAATTTTGAGTTCACATGCACATTCACCCAGTAAGATTCAAGCTGCCAGATCTGGGACTCAAATTGCACTTAGCCATGTGGGAGTCCAACAACATAAACAGTGCACCATCTCCTCTTGGCATTTTGGACACACACACACACACACATGCCTGGTGTGATTTTCAAACTGCTGAATCTGGACCTCTTAACTGTGAAGTCACCCATTTGGGATCCAGCCACTTTAACCTCCAACACCTGCTGACCCCATACTGGCATTTAAAAAAGATTCTTCACTACATTAAATGTTTTCCTATCTCTGGACCTTTACTCCTATTGGTTGTCTGCCTGAAATTCTGTCCTCCCTATTTTTCATCTAGATAACTCCTCTTAATCAGAAACTCTCAATTTAAATATGCTTTCCTACAATAGGCCTTCCTAGATCCCACAATCTAAATTAAATTCTACTGGTACAATCTCTGAGCATTTATTCACTTTTCTTCCTGGCACTTAGTATGATTTGTAATCCTGCTTTTATATTATGTTTATTTTATGTTGTCTCCTTAATATATTGTAACTCTTATGAGTAAAGCGTCTTTGATTTTTTTTAAATCAGTGTATGACCAGGGTATAGCCCAGCACTTAACACATGGGAAATTCTTGGTAAATGTCTTTTGAGTAGAAGATCTTCCTTGCAGTTCTCTTCTCACCTGATTTCCCTTGGCTTCCAACACTGAGTTCTATTTATCCCACATTTTCTCTTTCTTCCTTATCCTTCCTTTCCTTTATGCATCCTTTATCTAAACATGAACTTGTCAGTTAATTCTAAAATTTCCCATCATTTTTAAAATTTTGCCAGAGGGCACATATGCTTTTTGGAGGTAGATAGAGAGAGAGAGAGAGAGAGAGAGAGAGAGAGAGAGAGAGAGGCATTAGGTGAAAGCCAGTCAATGGATCCAGGTGTCAAACCATAGTTTCCCATATGAGAATCCAGTGCCTTATCCACCCCACCACCTGCCAGCATCTTGTATATCATTCTTTGTTGTACTAATCATCTCAAAGCATTGACTATAATCTCAGCCAATTAGATGAAACAGAAGATTTATACAACAGGGTCCAGCAGATCACGTAGTAATTACAATGCTGGTCTCCCATATGACTGACCGCAGGTTGAGTCTTGGACCTGCTGTTTAGAAACTCAAGCTCAGTGCAAGTGCATGCATGCCCCACATCCTGGGAGGCGATGGAGAATGAATTATGATGTGGCCATTTCCCCTGTGGGCTAATTTCTCACTTTCCCTCTCAATGTCTCTGTTTCTCTCTCTCTCTTTCTCTCTCTCTCTCTCGAGTGCACACACCCTAAGGGCAAAAATCTTTTTTAAAAGATTTATATAACAATCATGCTTCACACATGTATTGTGTTAATATATGAAAATCAGTGGTCTACTAATGTCAGAGTCCAGAAGTGGGTTAACCGCAGTCTTATCATCCTGCTGACACATGAGATTTAAGTTAACTTTTTGTCGTATACCTACATATCACATTAGATATTTTTAAATCTAGAACGAAAAATTTTCTACACAATCAGATGTAAGGACCTAGTATAAATATTCTTGGGAACACAGCTTTTTAGAATATTTACCTTGTAAAACCTGCACTGAGAGTTTTTTGAAGATATTACATAAGGGAAAAGAATGACACAAGGAATTACTTTAGTTATGTATGGGGTACAGTAATTAGGTACGCTGGAGATATTTGGCAAATAATACATAAAGAGAGCTGGCAGGTGACGTGATGTTTAAAGCACTGGACTCCCACATGCTTGACTACCGTTCTTTTTGTGACCCTGTGGCTTGCTTTCTCACATTCCCTTTCTCTCCGTCTGTATTTCTGTTCAAATTTTAAAATAATAATAATAATAAATACATTTAAGTAAATTTTACAAAAATTAAAAAAATAGTAATAATGCATAAACAACAAAGGGAAGCATACTAGTTCTCCATTATGAGTCTTTGTAAGGGTGGTCAAGAGGTAGCATAGTGGTTAAGTTCTGGATGCCCACATGGCTGACTGCAGTTTTGAGTCCTGGAACCAGAACCTTAAAACTCATGTCTGGCATATGTGCATGGTTGCCTCAAATCCTGAGAAGGCAGTAAAGAGTGGATTGCAGTGTGGATATCACACCAGGATTGTGTTTTGTTTTCTCACTTTCTCTGTCTCTCTGGAGACTGCATGTACCCTATAGCAAAAATCTCTCTCTAAAACAAAACAATTAAAAGAAAATCTAACTAATATCAATGTGATGAGAGTTTAAATGATACACAGTGTTGAACTATTAAAGGCAATAGTTTTCTCCAAAGTGGAGAAAAATAGAGACATCCCATCAAAACAGTTTATAGCATATGATTATGACTAATGATTCTCTTTTCTGCTCAGACTCCTGAATCTGTGTGTAGTCGCAGCTGTGTTCCTGGATTTCAAAAACTTCCCCAAGAAGGAAGACCTGTTTGCTGCTTTATTTGTGTCTTGTGCCCAGAGTCAGGCATTTCAAATCAAACAAGTATGAAATATATAACTACACTATTAGTCCTACTATTGCTCAATAAATATGAAACTGTTACTATTAGAAAGAAAAACATGGGGACCAGAAGGTGTTG
>NW_006204419.1:0-1091 GCF_000334495.1 Tupaia belangeri chinensis | reverse complement strand
TAATCAATTTCAAACTTAGGCACCTCAAAATTTGCTGTCATGCAAAATATAAAATCAAACAATTGCCAAAATAAAATGTGGTACTGGCAATTGTAAAATATGGAAAGTTAAAGAAATTATGCTTCTATTTTTCCAATATATAAGGAATAAATATGGTTCAAATTCTTCCATAAGTATTATTCAATTTCAGGCATTCTAATAGTAGAAATCATTTTGATTTTCATTACTAGTAAAAACATTTATGTTCAGGTTAGAATATGCCAAGGAAAAAATGCTTATTTTTTTGTTAATGTATTACAAAGCCAAAGAGTGTGTAAAACAAGAAATAAAAATAGAGGTATGGAGACATCCCATGGCATGGTGCTTACAGTGACTGAATCTCACATGACCCTAATTGTGACTTGTGTCCTCAACCAGATGACTTGGAAAGTACACCAGGAGTTGTATGTTGTGCAAAATAATGATAAGGGGAAAATATGGTGCAGAAGGAATTGTGGCATGACCATTTTACAGAGGTAGTGCTGTCTCAGTTATTTTCTTTCTCTGGGTGTCTCTCTCTCTAGTGAGTGAATGTGCCTCCCAGCAATTTTTTAAAAATGAATAATATGGAGCCAGCATGTGGCATGGTGGCTAAGAGTGCTGGACTGCCACATGACTGACTGTGGTTCAAGTCATGGACTGGGTGGCTTGTTTTCTCACTTTCACTCTCTCTCTGGTACAATTAAAAATAATAGTATAATAATAATCAGGAAAAAATAATAAAAAGCTATTTCATCATGATGATGATGATGGGGACTTTAATGTCTTTGTATCGACTGCTATGCATGGTATTCCTCCTGGAAAAAGAAATGTAATACACTGTAAAGTTATATGTGATTCAATGTAATATAAACAAGATTATGATAATAATGAATTAAATTAATTGTAATAATGACAAACTAAATTAAATATGTAAGTAATTTTTTAAATGAATATTAGGGCTCAGTAGGTGGCATGATTCATAAGGAATTAGACTCCCACATGACTGACCATGATTTGAATCTCAGACCTGGCCACGTGTTTTTCCACTTTCCCTCTCTCTTTCTGTCTCT
>NW_006204418.1:0-3816 GCF_000334495.1 Tupaia belangeri chinensis | reverse complement strand
GGACTATGTATGTGAAGTTCACATGTATATTGCATGTATATTGAGACACTGACTGCCTGATGTGAATTTGGTGTTAGCATCAAGGGGCTAACACTGGGTGTTCACTGCCAATACAGGGGCATTCTAGAAATGTGCCTTATACAGAAGCCACAAATGCCTGGACTGACTACACTATATGGACCATATCCCACAAAGAGTCACTCATTCAACTCTGTCAGGAAATTAGGTTTGTGATCCTGAGAGTTTAAAAAAGAGTAAGTTCATTTTTCATTGGAAAATAAGCTCTTCTCTTTAACTCTGATTTCCTTGTTTAATTTGCCATTGTGTGCATGCACCAGAGAGAGACAGAGAAAAGGAGGAAAGTGCTCCCCAATGGGTATAGTCATGCTGTAATCTCTTCTTTATGTCCTCATCCTTCATCTCCATCAGGATTTGGGGCATTCACACACACACACATGTCCAAGCATGTTTTCTTTCTATTTTTATCTAAAATTTTGTTTATTTATTTTTGCATTTTTTTCTTATATCAGCCACCATGTTTTTCAAGCTACTTGGGTTGATTCAAACTGTGTAGCTAGCTATTTGGGATCTGGCTCCCTTAACCACCAGGGCATAGAATCAGCTCTGATTCTGAATTCCAACTTCTCTAAGAAGAATACAAAAAATTGCATTAAATCTTGACTTTTTGCAACTCTGTGGCATGCATACATTAAAAACTGAGTTACTATAGTTTTACTTAGTGAGAGGTTTACCAGTAGACAGCCTATGTTCACTGCAAATTTTTTGGTTGCAAGAGCAGTGTGTGCTTCTAAAAAATTCACTCTATCAACATGTGTGTGGTCCCAGAATAGTGTCAGGCAAAATGCAAGTTTCTTCCATGGGTGTCTCTATTCTTAACAATTTTGTTTGGGGTTATTTAAAACTTGTTATTTTGGCAGGTGATCTTGCACTGGAGAGAGATGATATGGACTTTCTAATCTTTGGGTAGAATTTGGGGATTGTCTGTGTATGAGGAAGAACAAAACATTTTACTTTGGATATTTTCCAACTTATCCATTTTGTTCCCTTTATGGATTTTATTTTCAGGGTCACTGAAAAACACTGATTAACCCAAGGTCCCTAAAAAATTTATTTATATATTTTTACCTAAGTGGTTGTGGCTTTTGTTCTTGAATTTGTTTGTAATCCACGTTCAGTTTATTTTTCTACATGATATGATGTATAGGTCTGATACCATTATTTTGCAAATATCTACCTTTGTCAGCACCATTTCCTGACTAAACTATTCTATTTCCCTGTGGAATTGTCTATGTAGATTGAACTTTGAACATCCTAATTTTATATATTCTAAACTAATTTGAGAAGTAAAAGAAATATACTTCAGAAGTAGAGATCTTATTTATCTCAAATCATGAGTGAAACTTTCAATTTGAAATATATTCCCCAACTAAAATAAATTTTCTGTAACCATTCTTGTCAATTTCTGTGTATTATATAATTTTTCCAACCTATTTTAAATATACTGTTACTTCTCTGCTCTTTTATTCTAATTTAATCTTTCATTTCATTCTAATGATTGCCTCAGTTTTTGTCTCTTGTGCACATCCTTTCTGTATTAGATTGAAAAGATAGCTTATTTGATTACATCATTTTGGTTTATTAACTTATTTCAATAATTTATAAAGAATGGTTTACTGGGACCAGCAGTAAGCTTAATGGTTATGTTGCTGGACTCCCATGTAGTCGACTGCAGTTCACATCCCCTACCCGGTGGATTAAACTCACGCTGGGTGCGTGTGCGTGCGTGCCCAAGATCCCCAGAGGAGAATGGAGGAGAAGGGATTACAACGTGGCCATCCCCCCTGAGGGCGATTTCTTGCTTTCTGTCTTTCTGTCTCTCTGTCTTTCTGGCGAGCACAAGTGCCATATAGCATAAACCTCTCAAAAAAAAAAAAAAGAATGGTTTACTAACAGTTTTATGTGCCATATTTAAATTTTATACACACACACACAGAGGGCACATGTACTTGCCACAGACAGAGGGAGAGGAAAATATCAGCCCTCAAGGGAACATGATCATGCCACAATTTCTTCTCTAACATTACACAATTTTACTTGGGCTTTGGGAAAAACATTTGGCCACATGAGATCCAGTTCCCTTATTCATGAGGCCAAGAGGCTGGATGTCTTATATTCTGAGTATTTTGTAATTTTAATACTGGAGAATATGTGTATGCACCTAAAGAGACAGACTGATTAAATATCCTCCAATGGGACCTCATCATTTGTAATATTATATTCTTTCCTCTATCTCTACTTTTGTAAGGATCCTGGTAACATGCACACATGTGCCCAAAATATTTTTCAAGTTGCTAGGTGAGGATGTGAATCATGGTAAGATCTAGACTTGGGCTTACAGGTATGTACAGTAAAAATTTCCCAAGGTACACCAGAACTGTGGCTGCTTAAGAGCACCTCTGACTGACATCGGTGATTGATCCATAGATAGTATGAAATACCTGTGTTTGTTTTGCAGGTATGAGTTGACACACATTTGGTTATTATAGGACTGGCCCCTTAGTGTTTAAGGGATCAGATTCTACATGGCTGATGGCAGTTCAAATCCTGATCCTAGCAGCTTTAAATTAATTTGCCATTGTGTGCATGCACCAGAGAGAGACAGAGAAAAGGAGGAAAGTGCTCCCCAATGGGTATAGTCATGCTGTAATCTCTTCTTTATGTCCTCATCCTTCATCTCCATCAGGATTTGGGGCATTCACACACACACACATGTCCAAGCATGTTTTCTTTCTATTTTTATCTAAAATTTTGTTTATTTATTTTTGCATTTTTTTCTTATATCAGCCACCATGTTTTTCAAGCTACTTGGGTTGATTCAAACTGTGTAGCTAGCTATTTGGGATCTGGCTCCCTTAACCACCAGGGCATAGAATCAGCTCTGATTCTGAATTCCAACTTCTCTAAGAAGAATACAAAAAATTGCATTAAATCTTGACTTTTTGCAACTCTGTGGCATGCATAAAATAAAAACTGAGTTACTATAGTTTTACTTAGTGAGAGGTTTACCAGTAGACAGCCTATGTTCACTGCAAATTTTTTGGTTGGCAGTGTGTGGTGTGCTTCTAAAAAATTCACTCTATCAACATGTGTGTGGTCCCAGAATAGTGTCAGACAAAATGCAAGTTTCTTCCATGGGTGTCTCTATTCTTAACAATTTTGTTTGGGGTTATTTAAAACTTGTTATTTTGGCAGGTGATCTTGCACTGGAGAGAGATGATATGGACTTTCTAATCTTTGGGTAGAATTTGGGGATTGTCTGTGTATGAGGAAGAACAAAACATTTTACTTTGGATATTTTCCAACTTATCCATTTTGTTCCCTTTATGGATTTTATTTTCAGGGTCACTGAAAAACACTGATTAACCCAAGGTCCCTAAAAGATTTATTTATATATTTTTACCTAAGTGGTTGTGGCTTTTGTTCTTGAATTTGTTTGTTATCCACTTTCAGTTTATTTTTCTACATGATATAATGTCTAGGTCTTATACCATTATTTTGCAAATATTTACTTTTGTCAACACCATTTCCTGACTAAACTATTCTATTTCCCTGTGGAATTGTCTATGTAGATTGAACTTTGAACATCCTAATTTTATATATTCTAAACTAATTTGAGAAGTAAAAGAAATATACTTCAGAAGTAGAGATCTTATTTATCTCAAATCATGAGTGAAACTTTCAATTTGAAATATATTCCCCAACTAAAATAAATTTTCTGTAACCATTCTTGTCAAT
>NW_006204417.1:11204-21061 GCF_000334495.1 Tupaia belangeri chinensis | reverse complement strand
AAAAAAAAAAAAAAAAAAAAAAGAACTTCTTCACCTCTTCAAACACTTTGGCTCTTTTCTTTCAGAGTTCATTGTCTCTCTTCTCTTCTATGTCTGTTAGCTTTGTCACTGTGAATATTCTAAATTATTTATCAGACATTTCCGTGAGTTCCATTGTACTGTCTGTGGATGAAGAGGAGTATTATTTTCCCTTGGGAGAGAGGTATTATCTTTGTTTCTCATATTTATTGTGCCTCTGGAGTGATTTCTAGTCATCTGATAGCTTATTTGTTTCTAATTTCTAGAAATTCAATCTGAGTGATCAGAGGCATGCAAGAGAGGTGATCTGAAAACTCTTTGCTGCTCCTTTTTCCTCCCTTTGTGCCACAGATTCGGTGGGAATTGAGGAATATGTTGACCCCAGTAGCATTTGGATGCTTGGTTACTTTTCACATACCTTTCTAGACACAGTGTGAAGGCTGAGCAGCAAAATTATAAGGTAAAAGAAAAAGGATAAGAAAAGAGAGAAAGAGAGAGTAAAAAGAGAAAAGAGAAAAATGATCTATAGATTTATTTTAAAAAAATGAAAACCACATGGCTTGTGAGCAGGCCACGCCAAAGCACTAGATCTCAGCTTGCATAGAGGACTCAGTCTTCTTCTGAAGGCCTGCCAATTTTACCTCCCTTAAACAGAAGGGGGAATGAGGAGGGCATTATTAGAAAGATAAAGGAAGATTTCAGAGACAAGAAAATATTTACCTTAAAAAAAATTTTTTTTTGGAGAGATTTTCACTGTAGGGCGCGTGCGCTCGCCAGACAGACAGAGAGAGACACAGAGACAGAAAGCGAGAAATCACCCCCCAGGGGGGATGGTCACGCCGCAATCCCTTCTCCTCCGTTCTCCTCTCGGGATCTTGGGCACGCACACACACGCTCCCGTACCTTAAAAAATTTTTAAAAAGAAAAATTAAAAGAAGAAAACAGTTACAAGGAGATTGAAAGAGATAAAGAGAGACAGAGAGAAGAATAGAGGGGGCTCCACTAGGGGAATTTCTCAGCATAACATCTTCATTTCTCTCGTTCTCTGAAAGAACTAGATCTCAGCTGCCATGGAGGACTCAGTCTTCTTCTGAAGACCTGACCTTTTTTCTTCTCCTAAATGAGAGGAGGAAGAGGGAGGGGATTGTTAGCAAGATAAAGGAGGATTTTAGAGCCAAGAAAATACTTTACCTTAAAAATTGTTTTAAAAAGAAAAATTAAACAAATTGAAGCTGACAGAGAGGCAGAAAAAGAGAGAGAGAGAGAGACAAAGAGAAGAATATAGGGGGCTCTACCAGGGTTTCTTAGTAGAACATCTTCATTTCTCTTATTCCCTGAAAGCACTAGATCTCAGCTCCCATGGAAGTTTCAGTCTTCTGAAGGCCTGCCTTTTTGCCTCTCCAGGGTGACTTCTCAGAAGAACACTTTTATTTCTTTTATTCCCTGAAATCAATAGATCTCAGCCTCCACACACACCAATCTTCTTCTACTTACTTTTTTTAAAAGAATATTTGTTCTTCTAATTCTATTAATTTTTATTATTTTTTTCATTTGACCAGAGAGAGACAGAGGGAGAAAAAGGGAAAGCAAGCTCTAAGGTCCAGGACTCGAACTGAAGTCTTAGACTTAAACCATAGTCAGTCATGTCAGAGTTCAGTGCCTCAGTCACCACACCACCTGCTGGCCCCATGTCTTGTCTTTGTATGAATACTATAATTAATTGACCTCCTACACCATAATTCAAATGATTGGCTGATGACATATTTTTGTTGTACAATCCTGTTTTAGGTAAGACTAGCTTATGATTAAATGAATGTTGTTGGTTTATTAAATTTTGATAGTAATTTCTGTTTTTGTAAATGATATCACTATTTTCACTTTCTAAGATATAACTGGTAAATCATTAGTCATGCTCATTTTTCTATGAAAATTGAATGCCATCTCAAAACTTACTGAAAAATCAGCAGATGACATAGCAGATAAATCACTGCACTCCCACATGATTGATTGTGGTTTAAGTTCCAGGCCCAGTGACTTGAAAATCACACCAGACAGGACCAGCAGTTAGTGTAATGGCTATGTTGTTGGACTCCCATGTAGTCGACTGCAGTTCAAGTCCCGGACCCAGCAGCTTAAACTCATGCCAGGCGCATGTGCGTGTGTGCCCAAGATCACGAGAGAATGGAGGAGAAGAGATTGTGGTGTGGCCATCCCCTTTGGGGGGGGGCGGGTGATTTCTTGTTTTCTGTCTCTGTCTTTCTGTCTTTCTGGCAAGCTCACGTGCCCGATAGCAAAAACCTCTCCAAAAAAAAAGGGAAAAAAATCACACCAGACATATTTTTATATGTGTCCAAGATCCCAGGAAAATGAAGGGGAAGTGATTGTGTCATGGCCATTCTCCCAGAAGAATTATTTCTCACTTTTTTTTCTCTCTCTGAATCTCTCTTCAGAAAGTTCACATGCCCTAATTCTAAGGCAAAAACTTCTAATAAAAAAAGAAACCAAAATCTACTAGAGATTTTTTTTTTAATTTAGGCTGATATGTAACTGGTTATATGAATATGTAAATACTGGGGAAATTCCTTCACTATTCAAAACCAAGCAGACTCACCTCGTGTGTGTGTGTGTGTGTGTGTGTGTGTGTGTGTGTGTTTTTTTTTTTTAACCCATTAAAGGCAAGGGCTGAAGATAACGTACTGATATATATGTTTTATATGTTTTATCTTAACTAAGCCAATCCAATTAGAATTCCCTGTATCTAAAACACTGCCTTTTACTTACTGGAAGACATTTTAGTGTGGTTTGTATATACTATCAAATAAAGGATACGTAACATTTTACATACCTTATAAATGATCTGTAAGATCAGATGCTTTTGAAAATCAGTGTGTTGAAATTAAGGGTCAAGTTAAGTTTTCCTTGAATACTTTTTTAAAATAATTATTTATTTAATTTTATTATTATGATTTTATTTTAAAATTTGACGAGAGAGGGAGAGTGAGAAAACAACCCACCAGGTCCAAGAGTTGTAATCAGCCATGTGGGAGTCCAGTGCCTTAATAATCATTCCACATGCTTGCTCTTTAAATCTCTGTTATCTAAGTCAGACTAAGTTATATTTCATAATTATCTTCAGACAACTGTTCAAAATCACATAAAAACTTGAATTTCAACATATGTGTAATTGGTAATGGTGCTTATGCCAATTTATAGAAGGATTAAATTAAAGGAGATATTCTATAAGCATAAAATCTGTCATCAAAAGACTTAAAATAAGTAAAAGCCAAATGACAGATTTAAAAATAATGAAGAAAGAAATAAAAAGAAGAAATAAAGAGAGAGAGAGAATGTGTGTGTGTGTGTGTGAGAGAGAGAGAGAGAGAGAGAGAGAAAAGAAGAAAGAGAAAGAAAAAGAAAGAGGAAAAGAAATAAAAGAGAAACAAAGGAAATATTTCAGAAGCCATGTCTAAACCCAGGAGATCATGTCAAGCCAGAGATGCCTTCCAGGACTTCTTTTTCTGAAGGAGAAGGAGACTTAGGGGCTTGAGAGATCCACTCAATGATCAAAACACTTATGGAATTATGACCAGCCCAGGCATTCTACCCATGCCTCCCTGGCCTCCCAGGCCTTTGCTGATCTTTTGGTGTGGCAAACCCCACTCCTCCACAGCCACAGCAGGAGGAGGAACAGTGGTCATGCTCAAGGGGCTCTCAGGAACTTCCTGTGTAGTCTTTGATAACAGGCACTGCTCCAAACTATTGACTCAGAATGCAGGTAGTCAGGTTTTATGTTTTGCTATCGGGTACATGCACTTCCCACTGGAGAGAGCCAGAGAGAGAGAGAAAGAGAGAGAGAATGAGAAAGCATCTGTTAAGGGATATGGACAAGCCACAATCCCTTCTCCTTCTTTCTCTTTGTACAATTTTCAGTATCTATGCACACATGTGTGGTGTATTTTTTAAGCCATCCAGTCAGGGACTTGAACCATGCAGTTGACCATGTAAGATCCAGAACCCTCACCATGACACCTGCTAGTTCAGCATTGTTTTTGAAAAAATTGTTAAAAGTGACCAGCAGGTGGTGTGGTGGGTAAGGCACTAGAATCCTGAATGACTGATTATGGTTTGAATTTTAGACACAGCATCTTATAAATCACACTGAGCATTGTGTGTGTGTGTGTGTGTGTGTGTGTGTGTACATGTGTGTACAAAAGTCCTTAAAGGAGAATAGAGGAGAAGTAATTGTAGTATGACTAGTCCAATGGGGGTGGTAATTTTTCACTTTCTTCCAATGTTTCTGTCTCTTTGGTGAGCACATGTATATTGTGGCAAATATATCCCCAAATAAAAACCACAAGATTGCTTCAAAGTTTATTATTTTCATGAGTAAAAGAGACAAAAAGAGGACTAGAGAGATCCATAGAGAAGCAGGCACTCTGCAAAGCATCTCAACACATTATCAGCAGCTTGTCTTTGAGCGAGAGTGGGAGGTGGCAGGCTCCAGCTCTGGCTTTCATGGCTGACTGTTCAGCGCAACATCTCCATGAGCCAGTTTGGTACCTGGTTGGTGGGAGCCATGGTGACCCAGTCGCCATCGCTGAAAGCTCACAGCAATGAAAACCCCAACAAAATTGATATGTCTTTGAAGGATATCATCAAATTGAATTGAAAGGACAGAAAGAAGCAGAATTTTCCAAGACTCAATAGAAGACTCCAGCAAAGTGGTGTCCAGCAATTCAGGATGAGAGTAAGGTGGGAAATCCACCAGAATTCTGGTTTTGGTAAGACTAATCTGAGCCACAGAGGAAGAGTAATGCCTGGAATGACATGTCCCTATGGAGTTATCACTGACCTTGTAGCTAGGAAGGCAACTGGAATTTGAAAAGGAATTAGCCCTATGAATCGTCCACCTCTAAGTGACAAGAATGTAGAATGATATTTTCCAGTGTTAAAAAGGAAGGCAAATCTTCTGAGACAAAATGAAGTGCAGAGTAAGCCAATTGCAGTTCTTAAGAGACCTAACCAGTTAAATAGAAAAAATAACATTCCAGCTCATTTTTCCAGAAGTGGAAATAAGTTAAGTCATCAGAAAGACACTCATTAGGCAACTTTTCTTTTCAGAAGAGGCCTGAAGGTCCAGGCCCAGTTGAACACAGAACAACTGCTAGATGATGTAGTAGCAAAGTGAACTCATCAATGGCAGACTTCTACCATAACTGGAGGAATTTTGACTGTTTCCATTGATAATCCTGGAGTATTACAATGCCCAGTAACTCCGAAACCGAGATTAACTTGTACTGCTGTATCCTCATTCTTAACAAAATGGGAGCAATCTGATGTAAAGAAAGTTCCTAAAGGTGTCCCCCTACAATCTGATATCAATAGTGCTGGGAAACAGACAGGGATGATGTTCAATGAATAATTTGGGATCCTGAAAGAACAAAGAGCCACTCTCACATTCAACAAAGGAGGAAGTCATTTTGTAACAGTGGGATAGATCTCATCCATGTCAGGAGGACTTTTGATTGATGACTGTGAAAAGTTTAATTGCTTGAAGAGTTTATCACATAAATTCAAGAAACTTCAAAATATTCACAAGCCTAAATAACTCTTTATTTTTATTTTTGAAAATTTTTAATTATCTGTTAAAACAAGAAACAAAAGACAAACAAGAAACAAACAAACAAAACCAACAAAAACCTAAAGAATAACAGGGAATATACCTATCTATTCTTAAAGATTTCATGATTGTTCCAGACAAACAATTCTGTATTTGACTCCTTTGGTTCCTCATGCAGCAGAAAGGCAGAAAGATAGAAATGGGTTATTTTTATGATAGAAGTATTTAGGATCTCATTGCCTTTGCCCATTTTTTACACATTGTCTTGGTAAATCTTGGTCTTCAGAAATGTGAGTAGGTTCCATTGTTGCTGTCATTTATTCTTTAAAGGTGTGCTGTTAATGGTGTGCTGTGATAAGTACAGTTGCCTTTTCTTTATTAGAGATATTTAAGAAACATTAGAATTCCAGTTTGGGGTTTTAAGATTTATGGGAATATCTTGAACTTGGTGCATTTTTTCAGGTAGTGTTATGTTAACCTCCCCATCCCCAGTTATAAATCTTTAGTGCTGAACTTTAACAAAAAATGTGGCTCTAGGCATTAATTCCAATTTAAAATATTATTCAAAGGCTATAAGTGCATATATACAAAGTTACCTGATAAGGTCTTGGAAAAGAAGATCTAATATAAAATTTTTACAGTCTATGTTTAGTAAATGAAGAAAGTATGAAAGGAAGTAGCAAGTTGAAAGATAAGTAACCAAGGTGAAAAACTTTAAAATGCAGGTCATAGGTATACTATTTGGATTTAGTGTAGTTACGAGTCTAGTGCCCACAAAAAAAATTTCAGATATATTAGAACCGTTATTAAAATGGATTGGGTCAGTTTAGATACTTTAATAGTAAAATTAATAGCCGTATTAATTTTATTTTAAAACTTTCTTATTTAAAAACTTTACACTTGGGGCCAGAAATGGCATGGTGGTTAGGTTGCTGGATTCCCATATTACCAACCATGGTTTGAGTCCCAGACACGGTAGCCTGAAAATCATGCCAGGTGTGTACAAGTGTCCAAAATCTTGAAAGAAGGATAAAGGAGAAGGGATTGTGGTAAGGTCACCTCCTCCCCCTGTGGGGGGATTATTTCTCACTTTCTTTCTCTGGCAAGTGCATGTGCCCTATGACAAAAAATTTTTAAAAAATGTATAAGTTTTTAGGTTTGCTAAATAAATAATTTACAGTTTCAGAAACAAAAATATACTAGTATATGTCACAAAAAAAGTGTGAAGTTACAGTCCAGTTGCATTGTAAACTTGTATACTTTTTATTCTGATTTCTTGTATGGTATAAATTTCAGGCATTTATGGGGAGAAAAGGACTTTTTTCATTTCCTCTAGAGGAGTGGGAAGAGTTAGTTTGTTGTGCCAAGGTAGTGGTAAGAGTGCTCAGATAGTTGTATACTATGAATTATAGTATAATGTTAAAAATGCAGAAAAATATTCCAGCGATAAGTTACAAGTTTGATTATTCTGAAGCTCAAACGTTTTGTTTGCTATAATGTTTAAACCTTTAAGTAGGTGTTTGTTTCTCTAGAATGTATTATTGTTGGCTTTTCCTATAAAACAGGGCATTATGTTATAGCTCCTGCCTGCCTTGAGTTGTGTTCTAGACTTCATAGTTGTCTCTGTGCTCCTTGGGTTACTTACTAGTTTAGGCTTGCTGTGGGAAGCTATTGATAACAATTTTATACTATACCAAAGAATTAAATCTGATCCTTAATATTTGATATTTTGTCAGTGCTTCTACTGATAAGGGATTTTTTGGAAGGCAGTCACAGAATTTGAAAATAAACTCTAGTTTCTCCTTAGCTATTTGCTATCACAGATGCAAAGAACTTGTAAAACTTTTGCAAGTACAGATACTTACATTTGATCCTAGAATAATACATTTTAGACTGGTTTAGGGTTGCTGGTAACTAACTTTAAATAGAAGGAAAATAACTGAACACAAGTTTGCTGTCTTTAAATCAGCAAAATTATGATATAAGATGTTTTCATTTTCCTTTTGTTTTAAATATGATTGTACAAAACTATTATTCGTGCCAGGTTCGGTAAATCTTAAACATTATCCCAAATATTCATATTAAGTGTATCGTATAACAACTGTCTTTGTTTGGTATATTAAACTTTTGTTCTCATGCAAAAACAAACAAACAAACAAACAAACAAAATTATCATATACCCCCAGCCTCAACCAGTCCCACATTGTGCGTACAAGTATGCCCAGCACACTCAGGGAGGTCTTGAGATGTAAAATCTAAACCTTCCCATGTAAGTTAACTTTACAGCATGTCATGATTTCTCAATTTGCATTTGTTCATTTTTGCCTCATATAAAATAGTCATTCTAAGTAGGGTAAAGTGAAACCTCATTTTAGTTTTGATTTATAGTTTCTTTGTAATAACTTATATTGAGAACTTTTTCACATACTTGCCATTATGTCTTCTTTAGAAATGTTTATGCATGTCTTGACCTCATTTTGCAGTCAGGATTTTGCTTTTGTTTTTGATTTTTTGCTTTTGGGTTTATTGACTTTCTTAAAAACTCTGAGTATTAATCTTTCATTAGAGAAATAGATGGAAAATACATTTACCCTTTCTTGAAGCATGTCTATCCTCCCTGTTGATTTGCTATGCAAAATCATTTTAGTTTGCTATAATATAGTTGTACTTTTTGCTTTTGTTGCCTATAATTTCCAGGTAATTTTTTTTAAAAAATCTGTGCCCAGATCAATACCTGAGACATTTTTCTTATTTTTTCTTCTGTATTTTGTGTCTTACAGTTTAGTTTGTAATCTGTTCTTACAAACAGGATACCACTATCTCTGGCACCATTTGAAGGGTTCTTTCCTCAGTTTATGTTCTTGGCATCATTTTTGAATTTCAATGGTCAGCTAGTAGTTGAAAGCACTGGACTCCCAGATGGTAAACTGCAGTTTGAGTCCCAGACCTGTTGGCTTGCTTTCTCACTCTTCCTCACTCTGGTCAAATTGAAACAAATAAGAGCAGTTCCGGGCACCAGGCACACAAAGTCTGGAGGCCTGACCCTTCCGAATCTTCATGCATCCCCACTGTTCCTCCTCCTTCGACCCCAAGTTTGTTGTCTGGGACTTTAAGGTGAACTCCCACCCCACCTTACCCACAATCCAGATCAAGCCGGCCAGCAGTTCCAGGCACCAGGTGGACTGAGGCTGCAGGCCCTACCAACCTGGTCCTGTCACTCATCTTCTGACCCTTTTCCACTAGCTGTTGGACTTTCTGAATTTCGGTGATTAGAATAGCGTGCAGCCACGCAATATCCTTTTTTCATTTTGTTTTTCTTTGCTCTTGGGGTGTTGCTTAATAGGTCAGTTAAAGGGTCACCTCTCCTTAGAAACAGTGAGGACTTTGGGCCATCCAGGGTAGTGGCAACAGTTAATGGTAATTGTGAGCAACAGGTAGGCCAACCATAAGGGAAATCATAAATTTTCTAAGCCTGAACAACTTTAAACAATCAGAGACCTTAAATAAGTTAGGAAGAAACACACAGATTACCTGATGACTAGGAACAATCGCAAAGGCTCAAGAAATATGAGCAATCAACAAAAGGCCTCTCCCTCAAGGGAAATCATCAAGCCTACATCAACCACAGTCAATATAATGGACATCATGGACATGTCTGACAAGGAATTCAGAATATTGGTAGTGACCAAACTAACTGAAATGGTAGAGAAAAGAGACAAGGAGCTCCAGGAGATGAGGAAGTCCTTTCATGACTTGAATGGATACCTTAAACAAGAACCAGATGAAACTTCTAGGGTTGAAGAATGTGATACAGGAAATCAAAACATCCCTTGAAAGTATTAAAAGTAGGTTAGACCAGGCAGAAGATCAAATCTCTAATGTAGAAGACAAAACATCAGACATAGAAAAAAAGTATCAAGAAGATTGAGAAAACAACCATGAAAAATGAGGATAATATACGAGGAATACTGGATACCATCAAGCGCCCCAACATCCGGATAATTGGTATTCCAGAAGAGGAAGAAAATAATAAGGGCCTAGATAATTTATTCCATGAGATCCTGCAAGAAAACTTTCCAAATCTAGAAAGGCATTCAAATATCCAAGCCCAGGAAATACATAGGTCCCCGGGTAGAATCAACCCAAGAAGATCCCCTCCAAGGCACATCATAGCCAGACTGGTAAAAACAACAGACAAAGACAAGATACTAAAGTTGGC
>NW_006204417.1:0-7392 GCF_000334495.1 Tupaia belangeri chinensis | reverse complement strand
AGGAGAACGCTCAGTCAGAAAAGTGCTTGCACATCAATGTTTATTGCAGCATTATTCACAATTGCCAAGACATGGAACCAACCTAAATGTCCACAAACTGATGAATGGATTGGAAAAGTGTGGTGTATATACTCTATGGAATACTACTCAGCCATAAAAAATAACAAGACCCTGGCATTTGATAGAAAATGGTCAGATATGGAGGATCTATTGCTGAGTGAATTAAGCCAGGCTATGAAAGAAAGATATTGTATGTATCCACTCAATATATACCGACTATCCACGCTCTATGGTATAGAGCAAAAAATTGGAGGACATAAAAGCAGTGAAGGTACTTGATGAGAATAGGACAGTGTGGAATGGGGGAGGTGAAGAGAGGAGGATAGACAAAGATAGCAAGAGAACAATAGAGAGGCAGGACGTTAGTGAGAAACAGATTTGTCTTATTACCTGTTGATGATGACATGTATAGTATTCTCAACTGGATTGGTCTGAGAAGTATTTCATGATAGGCAAAGTCTTTTTAGAAGCAAAATGAGAAACAGTGATCAACTGTTTTAAAAAAAATAATTAGAATAATAATAATAATGATTGGGGAAAACATAGAAAAGATATTGAATGTTTAAGCGGTGAGATTAATGTCTCTGTACTGACTGACATGCATGGCACTCCCTTTTGAAAAAGCAATGTAATACACGGTAAAGTTATATGTAATCCAATATAATATAAAGATTATGATGATAATAAAAAAAGAAAAAAAGAAAAAGAAAAAAATTAAAATAAATAATAGTAATCAGAGAACCAGCAGTTAGCATAATGGCTGTGTCGCTGGACTCCCACATAGTCGACCGCGGTTTGTGTCCCGGACCTGGTGGCTTGAAACTCATGCTGGGCACGTGTGCGTGCGTGCCCATGATCCTGAGAAGAGAATGGAGGAGAAGGGACTGCAGCGTGGTCATCCCCCCTGGGGGGTGATTTCTTGCTTTCTGTCTCTCTGTCTGTCTCTGTCTGTCTGGTGAGTGCATGCGCCCTATAGCAAAAAACCTCTCCAAAAAAAAACAATTAATAATAATAGTGATCAAAATAATAAAGTTAAATAAAATAAATCCTTCCTAGAAAAAAACAGGAGATACAAATCAAGAAACCAGATATGGAAATAAATTATTCTTGACTATACAAAAGTAAAAAGCTATCTAGGAGAACACGATTAATACAAAATAATTAATAAAATTTTGCCATCAATCAATACCCATAATATAAGAAATACCCATTAATCTAAAATATCAATCATGGTTGAACATTTAACTATCAACTATTAGACTCATATTATGATTGTTTTAAAAATGAATTTAAGAAGTCAGTCATTTAGAGTTACTTTATAAGGATATAAAATCAGTACATTTTTGGTTCAAAACCATAAAATTGTGATACAGTCTTATGATATAAACCTTATATTTATTTTTAAATTTATTTGGGGAAAGGTTTTTGCTATAGGGTGTGTGTGCTCTCCAGAAAGACAGAGAGATCGAGAGATAAAAACCATGAAATCACCCCCCAGAGGGGATAGTCATGCCACAATCCCTTCTCCATTCTCCTCTTGGGATCTTGGGCACACACACACAAGCGTCCTGCATATCTTTAATCCACCATGTCCATGACTCAAACTGTGGTCAACTACATGGGAGTCCAGCAACATAGCCATTATGCCAACTGCTGATTCCTATAAACCTTAAATTTTATTTGAAATGTCTTCTATTTTTTAAAGCTTTCCAGGAGTTCTTATCAGAATAATATAGCACTTGGGGGCAAAGATGCACCCTAGAAGCCCAGCACTAGAGGCCAAGATGGAGAAAACCTTTAAGGCCACCATGAACTTCCCTTTGGTGCTGTGATAAACTGAGACAAATGTGACCCAGACACTGTAGAACACCAGCATGCTGAATGTGAAAAACTTGGCTTCATTGAATGTGTCAGGCAGGTTCCTGGCCAAAAAAGCCACAGTGAAGCTTCCCAGAACCAAGAAGTCCAGGTAGCTTAGAACAGAGTAGAAGGAAGTGACTGAGCCCTTGTTGCACACAATAAGAAGAATTTTGAGTTCAGAATGTGAGTCTATGTCAATGAAAGGGGAAGCAGTTCCCAGCCAGATCCCACAGATAATTATTTGGAACAGGGAGCAAATGGGAATGACAGAGCTGGAAGACCCTGAGAGCAACAAGCACCTCACTGTTCTTCCAGGCTTCATGACCTTGAATGCCAGAATCACAGTAATGGTTTTAGCCAAAACAGTGGAAACAGCCACAGTGAACACAAGGCCAAATACAACTTGTTGGAGGACACAGGTGCCTGCATTAGGATGGCCAATGAAGAGCAAGGAGCAGAGGAAGCATGGCAGGAGAGAGATGAGCAAAATAAAGCTGAGAGCCTGGTTGTTGGCCTTGACAATGGGAGTATCTCGGTGCTTCACAAAGATCCCCAAAACTACAGCTGTGAGAAGAAAGAAACACAGAGCTATGCAGGCCATGGCTGTCCCCAAAGCATCCTCAAAAGCCAAGAATGTCACAGGCTTGGGGAGACAGTGAGTTCTATCACTGTTTGGATACTCTTGAACTGGGCACTGGACACACTCCAATGCATCTGGTGACAAAACAAAGATGCAACAATTTTATTTCACAAATTGATTGTCATGTTGAAGGAAATGGTCACTTCTGTGTACTTTTCCACAAATAAATCCCCTGAGGTAATACCAAGATATACCAAATTAAGAACCTATGTTGATGACACTGGGAGAATTTTTTAGCTTCAGATGGCTCAAAGTAACTTAAAACTGGATCTCAGCAGATGAGAATCTTTGTTGGCCCACCTTGTAACCCTGAATAATGCTATCAATGATGAGAATTTATACCAGATCTCCTATACTCTTTACTGAGTTTTCCTTATAATAAACCTTATCTTTCCATAACTTATCATATTTGTGCATTACAACAGAAGTAGTTTTCTTATTAATATTCAGAGAAAAATAGCTTTATCTTGTTCTCCTGGAACAAACTATCTTCTATCTTTATCCTAATTTCTATTGATTTTTTTTGTATATAACATATCTGTTTGTGTTCAGACTTTCCTCATTGTACATTTTAATTTTTCTATCAATATTATCATAAACAGTCTTATGTAAATGTTGAAAAGAGTATTAATTTTTTTTTTAGAGGTTTTTGCCTTACAGCATGTGTGCTTGCCAGAGAGAGAGAGAAGGGGACAGATATAGTGAGAGAAAAATTGAAAAATCACCCTCAGGAAGGATGGTCATTCTGCAATTTCATTTTCTTCATTCTCTTCTTGGGATCTTAGGCATACACACACACACATGCCCTGTGATTTCAAGGCACCATGTGTAGAACTTAAACTGCAGTTATCCATGAGTGAGTCCAGCAATAAAACCACTATGACAACTGCTGGTCCCAGAAAGTTATTTTAATTTAATTTTAAACATTTCAATCTTGAATGGAATTTGAGTGTTTCTATATAGGTATTATAATTATATGATAGAAGGATGGAGTGTTCTTTTTGAGGTATTCATATACATCAGAAAGCACAGTTTGTAAATTTTTTTGAGACTTGTAATATTTTTGCCTTTATGCATTATGTAGTCTCTGTTGCAAATACTCACTTTTATTGTTATGTAGCAGAAAAATCTGCCACAGAGATAATGGAAATTAACAAGCATATCTGCATTTTGATTGTATTTTTTTTTTCTAAAATAGATAATGGACCTAACACTTTCTCAAGTATTTATTTACTTTTGATAATACTGAGGCAATAGTATTGGGCAGTGTATAAAATCATGACACATTTCTTCATAAAAAAGTAAAAATTAATAATACATTGTGACTCTTCCAACAACCCAATATCTTCTCAGTGAATTAAAATGGGGGCCAGGAGGTGTCATGGCAGTTAAGATCCTAGTGTGGAAAGATTATGGGAGGAGAGTCTGATGAAAGACATTAAGAAGAAAAATAGGCAAGACATTTATGGAAGTCAGAAATGGATAATTATTTGTTGATAATGTAGGGTAGTCCTAACTGGACTGGTGAGAAATGTATTCATGTTGGAAAATTTACTTTACAAGCTAAGTGATGTATAGTAATTGAATATATAAAAGAAATTAAAATAATAAAACAAAAATATCCTAGATGTCAAAATGACTTACTGCAGTTTGAGTCTTGGACATGTAACTTGCTTTTTCACTTTCCCTTTTTATTTATTTACTTTTTGTCTCTCTCTGGTGAGTGTGTATGACCTGAAGCAAATTTTACCTTCCTTCTTTTCTTCTTTAAAAGAATTAGTTATTTAATTTTATTTATTATTATTTTAAAAAATTTCTCTAGGGAGTGTGTGTTTACCACAGAGAGACAGAAACAGAGAGGAGGGGGAGTAAGAAAGAAAGTGACTATTTCTGGGACTCAGACCATGATCAGTCATGTGGGACTCCAGCACCTTACAAATCATGCCAGATACTGGCCCCTATTATTCTTTTATTCTAAAAAGTACTTGACACAAGGCACATTCACTCACTAGAGAGAGACATCCAGAGAGAAAGAACTGGAGACAGCACCATCTTTGTAAAATGGTCATGCCACAATCCCTTCTGCATAATTTTTTTCTCTTATCATTCTTTTGCACAATATATAAATTCCAGGTGTATTTTTCAAGTCATCTGGTTTAGGATTCAAGTCACAATTTGGGCCATGTGGTATTCAGCCACCTTAACCCACATGCCATTGGCTGTCTCCATACCTATATTTTTATTTTTTGTTTTGCACACTTATTCAATTTTGCAATTCCTTCACACAAAATTTTTTTTCTTGGCATATTCTAACTGGAACATAAATATTTAGTTTTACTACTGATGAAAATCAAATAATTTCCATATTTCAAACCATATTTATTTCATATATATCAGAAAAATTAAAGCATGATATTTTATAATTTTTTATGTTTCATATTTGACAGTACTACATTTTATTTTGATAATTGCTTGATTTTATATTTTGTATGATGGCAAATTTTAAGGTACCCAAATGTGAAATTTATTAGAATATTGAGTCTTCAATCTTTTTAAATTGTTATTATTATTATTCATACATTAAATTTCTATACATCATTTAGATTGTGAAGAGACTTTATTCAGCATGATATACACCTAAGTCCAGCCCAGTTGAGACTACCATACACATCCTTGTCAACAGATAATAAACTTTATCTGTGTTCCAAAGTGTCTTACCTCTCCATTTTCCTTCCAAATTTCCTATGCTCTTCCCCTCTCACAGTCTCTTTTGAATTTATCTCTAGCGTCCATTACAGTTTTTAATACTTTATGTTCTCCAGTATTTCAGTCTCTACAATAGAGTGTGAACGGTCAGTATATGTTAATTGGAGACATACAATGTCTCTTTCATAGTCTGACTTGCTTCACTCAGCAATAAATCTTCCATATTCATCCACTTTCTATCAAATTCCAGGGCCTTGTTTTTTTGTTTTGTTTTGTTTTTGTTTTTGTTTTTTAATGGCTGAATAGAAGTCTGTGGAGGATAATCTTTAAACTATGTTTCTTTTTCTTCCTGCAATGTAATTCAAAGTGTGATATTCTGATATTAGTCAATTCTTTGTTCTTAATTGCAAAAGTATTTGAGTATGGTTGAAAAGTTTAAAACATTTTTATAATAATTTATCTGTAATCATGTTGTGCTTATCATATGTATATAAAAGTCAGATTCAAAGTTTAATGCACCCATAGGTAGTCTTGATGATGACACATCTTTCATTTCATGACTAATGTGGTCCAGTATAAGATCTAAGACTTACAGTATCTTATTCAGCACTAAACTACATGGGTGTCTATTGGAAATTATTTCAGAGTTGAGCCTAATAGAATAAGCATGGCCAGATAACAGCTTACACAAAATAGGGTATTAATCGTGTTTATAAAATAAATATGTAAAAACGATTAATATGTGAATTAAGAACAGTGGTGCTCTATGAGTCATTTATTGTGTGTGTGTGCGAGAGAGAGAGAGAAAGAAAGAAAGAAAGAAAGAAAGAAAGGAAGTTTTTGCTATAGGGAGACTATGCTCACCAGAGAGACAAAAAGTGAGAAATCACCTCCCAGAGGAAATGGCCTTGCCACAGTCTCTTCTTTTTCTTTCTGCTCTAGAGATTTTGGGTATACATGCTCACGTACCTGACATGACTTCCAAACCTCAGGGTTGGGAATAAATCCAAAGTTGGCAATGTGGGGGACAATACCTTCACCACCACATCACCTTCTAGCCCCCATGTTTTATTTTTAATAGTAATAGCTTTATTTTTATTGAGCAATACTAGATACTAATAGTATAGTTATATATTTCATACTTGCTTGATTTGAAATGTCTGATTCTGGGCACAAGACACAAATAAAGCAGCAAACAGGTCTTCCTTCTTGGGGAATGTTTTGGAATCCAAGAACACAGCTGTGACTACACACAGATTCAGGAGTCTGAGCAGAAAAGAGAATCATTAGTCATAATCTTTTATTTATTTATTTTTTTGGAGAGGTTTTTTTTCACTATAGGGCGCGTGTGCTCGCCAGACAGACAGAGAGAGACATAGAGACAGAAAGCAAGAAATCCCCCCCAGGGGGGATGGTCACGCTGCAATCCCTTCTCCTCCATTCTCCTCTCAGGATCTTGAGCACACACACACACGCGTGCCCGACGTGAGTTTTAAGCCACCGGGTCCGGGACATGAATCGCGGTCGACTATGTGGGAGTCCAGTGACATAGCCATTACACTAACTGCTGGTTCCCTAGTCATAATCATGTATGCTATGAACTGTTTTGATGGAATGTCTCTATTTTTCTCCACTTCAGAGAAAACTATTGCCTTTAATAATTCATCACTGTGATTCATTTAAATTCCCATCACATTGATATTACTTTAGGCCTTCTTTGAATTTTTTTTTCTTTTTTTAGAGATAGAGTTTTTTGGTATAGGGTACATGTTCTCACCAGAGAGACAGTAAAAGTGAGAAAACACCCTCTGGGATGATGGCCACACCACAATCCCTTCTTTATTCTCCTCTCAGGATTTTGGGCAACCACACACATGTGCCAGTTGGTTGAGGACAAGTCTGGTTCTAAGACTCAAGACTGCAGCCAGCCATGTGGGAATCCAGAGCCATAAGCAGTTTGCTATCTACTGGACCCCCTTACATAGCCTTCTAATGAAGAACCAGTATGCTTCCCCTTGTTATTTTTTATTACTACTATTTTTAACTTTTTAATTTAATTTTATTTATTAATATTATATTATAATTATTTTTAAAATATATTTTAAATTAAATTCCCTTTCTCTTAG
>NW_006204416.1:0-818 GCF_000334495.1 Tupaia belangeri chinensis | reverse complement strand
ATGGAAAAGAGCCATATTAAGAAAATGAAGAAGGAATGGACTGTAAGGTAAGGGAGAATGAAGGGAGGGTATGCAAGAGAGGAGGTAGAAAACATCAAAGGGAATAAAGTCCCCATGGATTTGGAAGAAAGGTTTGCAAGAGGATATTTATTAAATTTTTCCTGAGGGTCTTCTTTAAATGTTTCCTGAGGGTCTTCTGAAAAATAAAATAGAAATATCAAGGTAAACAAAAATGAAATACACACAAGGAAAATATGTCTTTCTTTAAAGCTCAGAATGTAAACTCATATTAATACAATGCTCATAATCAAGCACACATTGGAAAAACATAATTTTGTTCTAAATAACAATTTATTCCAAAGGAATATGAGGGGTTTAGTGTTTAGGAAGTTAATATAGATTGAAAAATGTTGGGAAGATTACTTTTGGTTACTTTGTGAAAATATATTTGGTCAGTTTTAAATATTCAACCAATTGTCATGCGATTTGTTTCTTTAATGTGGTATTTGAGTTTCATTCGTTATTATGCCAGTTTTTATTACTGTGTTCTCAGTGTAGTAAAATGCAAAGAGACAGCTTGAATAAGAGAATAAAGAAGCATTGCTTTGAAAAAATATTCAGGGTAAAATTCTCCCAGGCAGATGTTCGCATTAACCCCAATAAATCAATAAGTTGCTTTGTTTGTGTGAGCTTCTATGCCACATTTTTGTAAAACTGATGAAGCCATTTTTTCCAGGTGAAAAGGGAAATGTAATGAAAATAGCACAGGGAGTGAACAGATGTGAAGAAACTTCATGTAAGAGAAGAGCATGCTCCAA
>NW_006204415.1:0-1425 GCF_000334495.1 Tupaia belangeri chinensis | reverse complement strand
CCTCTCCTTCCTCCCTTCCTGCTTTCTGGATCCTAGGCAGCAGACACTCTCGCTGGGGCGTTTCTCAGGCCACCAGGTCCAGGACTTGAACAGGGCACTCACCTCCAGCTCGTGGTCAGCTGCTTTCACCACTGTCACCTGGCCCTGGGCTTTATTTTTTTTTTTAAGGGCCCTTTCCTGAGAGCATATGAGAAAGCAGGGTAACATTTCCATGGAAGGACATTTAGTTTTTACCGAGAGGGCAGATCCCCAGAGAGCAGAGGACAGCAGATCACACAATTTTATTTAGGGGAGGGGTCTCTCAGGGGGACGGCTGGAGGGGCTGCAGGATCCCAGTCCTTGTTTCCTTCGCTAGTTTGAAAGGGCAAGAGATCGAGTGTGGGAGTCCGGAGGTTTGTCTCTGGCTGACCCGAGGTCCCCAATCGGCTCTCCTGTGAGACCCTCGGAGGTGCCACCTGCTCCCTGGCAGGGATCACTAGTGGGTGTGCAGGTGACAGCAGCTGAAGCCACATTCCCCTTCTGGAACTGGGACCTCCATGGAGCTCGGGCCTTGCTGAGAGCTGGGACTAAACATTCCAGGGACCAGGGTCACTCCTGGCCCTGGGATCCCCACTCAGGCGGGAAGGAAATGCCAGCCTCGGGTTTTGGGTGATGCTCCTCAAAATGCCACCACTGTGCATCCTGCCTGGCGGTTAGTGCCTTTGGAGAAATAAAGAAGTTCCTGAGTTCGGCGCCCAGAGCCCGCTGAGGAAGCAGATGCCAAGTCCAGGACTCTGGTGGTTACTAGGGGACCCCCTGCACCTGGGAGTCTCCACCTGCCCGGTCCTTCCTGCAGGTCCTTCCCAGCCTGGCCGCCCAGGCCTAGTCACCCTCTGTGGTTGGTGAGAGGGGGCTCCTGGTTTTCTACTAGGCCTGACCCTGCGCTCCCCCCCATTCCTATCCCTCCTGTTTAATCTCCCCTTTGAACCAGCACACAGCACTTTAGGGGTCAGGCCACCTCAGGACCAAACTTAACCCCAGGGAGAGGGGGCAGGTGAGGTCCAAAAGCCGTGGGGGGCCCGCCAGTGAGCAAGCCTGCATTTCAGGAGCCAGAGTTCAGAGTTCAGCTGGGAGCAGGTGACCCCACAGCAGATCCTGATCACATGATGTTCCTCCCTCCTCTACTGTTCACTGAGGGCAGAGCCCCATGCTCCCAGCCCCACCCTGAAGTCTCCTGGGCGGTGGTGGCTTCAGATAAGCCACTGGAAAGAGAGCAGTGGGAAGGGGGCATCCCAGCGACTTCAAGTTCCCTATCTGCAAAGGGGGAGGCCAGACAGGAACAGGGAGACCAGGGTGACCCGTGGCTGGCCAGCGGCCCCCTGTCCATCCCTTCCGTCCTGCTGTCACAGGTCACTGCTGTCCCAGGGAAGCAGGTGCTTGTCTAAA
>NW_006204414.1:4738-8866 GCF_000334495.1 Tupaia belangeri chinensis | reverse complement strand
GGTGGGGTCGGGTTTTACACCCGTGAGGAAAACAAGCAAAGGTACATCACAGAAGCAGAGCACGCAGGTTAATCATCTCTAAGGGGATGGTCCATCCCTACCTAAACACAATGGACTCTTAATGGGCTTTATGGCTCAGGGCAAGGTCCAGTAACTAGACCTTATCTTAAGGCAACTGGGAGAAGTGGGGTTTGAAGTCAGCAGGAGTGCTAATTCACTCTGTTTACTCTTAGGTACAGAGGACACGGCAAGTTTCCAGTCGTAGGGGTCTAAGTTTATAATGGAGGTGCTCCTCCGAGATGGAGTTGTGCCTGCTTCATTCCCACTTCTCTTTTACGGAGATCGAATCATCCCCCAGTATCAGCTAGAGGGTGGGGTGAAAATCTCCTTCAGCGGGTAAGAAGTCTCACCAAATTTAAAGTCCAGCTTGAACCAACTTGGGCTGATGTCGCAGTCTTCAGTTGCCAGGCACAGCAGCTCACGGCGCAGTGTCTGGTCAGACTGGCCTGGGCCAATGTTCTTGGTATGCAGCCGCTAGGTTCACTCACTTACAGGAAGATCATGATGCAGCATTTTTTTAAGCCAATGTAAGCAGTTTACAGAAGCAGGACACCATTTGGTTGGGTACTTATGGAAAGAACACAATTTCTCACAAAACAACAATTATATCATTTTCTCTGAGTCTCCTCGAATATCTGTTAAGGAGAGTCACCCTGGCAGTGCAGAGCCTGGTATATGTGGGCTCTAGGTCTGGAGGGAACTAGCATTTGATACGTAACGGCTTTCATTCTATAGGAGATGCATTGGGTAAGAAAATTGGATGAACTAGAGCTGAAAGTCAAAATTAGAAGCACGGTTAATTGAGGACATAACAGGGGCAAGTACCAAGGAGCCTACTACCTGAGGCCACTCTAACTGTCCCATGAGTCAGCAGCAGCCTGTCCTTTCTCTGACCATCTGGTTATGGAGCTGCTGGGCCATACTTCTGACAATGCCTGACTTAGAGTGTAAGCCTCCGGAGTGACCAGAGCAGGGCTGCTGCTCTCTGGTCCCCAAAGCACCATCAGAAAGGACCTTCCTGGCCTATCCTTATGGACCAAGGCCCTGGTGAGTCTGTGGAAGCAGTCTCCTGGCTTCAGCATGACAGACCCACAGACTAACTTTACAACTATGTGAGGCTGCATCTGGACTAGTTGGAGGGGCTCCTCTCTTAGTTGTTTTACTGTATATAACATTTAAAGATAGAACCATTAGTTTTAGAATATTAGCTTGATTAGCTTTTGTCATTCTGTTTTTAGACTCTTGTAACATAACTGAAACCTTTAACATGCTTTATACCTTTTAGTCTTTGTCCCTTTTTTCTTTTGTTCTGAGATAGCCATTTTATCGTAAGACAAAAACTTTACTAAGCAAAATTCCTTCTATATAAAAAACTTTCCTTTTGAGACCAGCAGTTGGCATAATGGCTATGTAGCTGGACTCTCATGTAGTTAACCGCGGTTTGAGTCCCAGAGCTGGTGGCTTAAACTCACACTGGGTACATGTGTGTGCGTGCCCAAGATCGTGAGAGGAGAGTGGCGGAGAAGGGGTGGCGGCACGGCCATCCCCCGTGGGGGGTGATTTCTTGCTTTCTATCTCTCTGTCTCTCTGTCTTTCTGGTGAACATGCGTACCCTATAGGAAAACATTAAAATAAAAATTAATTAATTTTTTAAAACTTTCATTTTAACCTTTTCCACTAGAAATACATTTTTACAGCCATAATCCTTCTTTTATTTTTTATCTTTTTTTGTTTTTATCTCTACAAGTTTAACCTTAAAAATTACCTTGATTTACAGACAAGCTCAATTACAAACATTTACTCCATTTACATTTACCTAATTTTTGTCTAACTATTGTTTTAAGTTATTTATAGAAACAAGGCTATTTATTTAAGGTGTTTTTCTTCGAAGAAAAGTAAAACCAGGCTAGTCTTACATTAGCTAGTCTCGTTTCATCTAGACTGAACTATTAGGCACTATAGATTTTCGCAGTGTTTCCGAAGTTTTTGTTTTCTTCTGGGATTGGATTCCTAAGGGAGCTTTGCCTTGGTGTTTAGGATTTACCTGTATGTGAGCAACACATTTTTTAGAGGTTTTTGCTATAGGACACATGCGTTCACCAGAAAGACAGAGAGAGACAGAGAGACAGAAAGTGAGAAATCACCCCAGAGGGAATGACCATGCCCAATCTCTTCTCCTCCGTTCTCCTCTCAGGATCTTGGGCACACACGCACACGCGCCCAGTGTGAGTTTAAGCCACCGAGTCTGGGACTCAAACTGCGGTCAACCACATGGGAGTCCAGCAACATAGCCATTATGCCAAATGCTGGTCCCTGAGCAACACATTTTGAGACAACACCATGGATAAGGCTATCTAGATTAGGCACAAAGTATTTTTCCTAACCAGTTTAGCAAGCTTTGTTTTTCGCAGGGGGGCTAATCTGGCATACCTGATCTATGATGACTCGCTCAAAGAAGGGCCTCGGGGACTATTGGCCTGCCATTTGGCAACAGCAACCATCCTTTGGGTCCTCCAGTAGCCTATTGCTTGTGGGCCAATTTTTTCCTCCTCCTGAGTATAGGAGTGCAAGGACAGGCGGACAGGAGGACAGAGTCCGGGGTAGCTACAAGCTGCTGATGGAGATGTCTCCCCTCTGGCTAGACTTTATAATTTTTTCCCTTGTCACACGGTCAGTCAACCTGTTTACTATTTTCTCTTATTTTTTATGAGTATACTTTTTGAAACAATCTTAACCTCTGATTTAGACAGAAATTAATCTTAGTCACTATAAGAATTACCTTAGGTTTGTCCAGTGAAGTTGTTAGATGTCCGAGGGGAGCCGTTGCACCTTAGGCCCCATCAATCCTCAATTTCAAAGGCCAGCATAGACTCCAGAAGTCCAGAGTTCCCCTCAGAGCTCAGTGCATTCTGTCTGGTCTCTAGTGGCCAACTCCACACTGGGGACAGGCCCCAGTGGGGGACATGAGGACTCCAGTCATGGGCGTTGTTCAGTGCCCAGCTGCCGCATTGGAAACAGTTTCTTCTGAGGCAGAGGCTCTGGTCTGGGCCATTTCCAGATCCTGCCCTCGGAGAAGTTCCCAGCCTGCGGGACTACCACGAGTGACTACTGGTGCCTTGCCAATTTTGTTATAACACTTCTCTGAGTTATTGGGGGCTTTCCTGATATCTTTTCTGAATTGTCCTATGCTGAGAAATGAACCTAACTTTCAATAGATCCTGCAAGGAGCGGCTGAGTACTGTCAGGGGGCTTGGCTGAGTACTGTCAGGAGGCAAAGCCCCGTATCGCCTATGCAAAAGCCCCAGCTGGAGAATGCAACCATCTAAATTCTTGTTTTTCTAGTTAGACCTCATGATCATTTAACTAAGTGGGGAAGAGGCCTGACTAAAGAAGCAGAGAAGGAGCACAAGGAGGCAACGGCAGGCGGGGAGGGCAGTCTGGAGCTGGGTCTTAACTTGTCCCCGCCCCCATTCCCGGAGACTCCTACCTTATTAAGGTGTTGGACAGCAGTATTTTAGCTTTTGTTCCAGATATATAGCCCAATTTCTAACAACCACCCATATTTATCTTTTCCTCTCCCACCTTGGGTAATCTGATGTTTTTTTTTTTAATTTATTCATTTTGTACATTAATTCACTATACACCATCACAACACACAAATGAATTTTCCATCCAAAATACACTGTGCATTGGCTCAATCAAGCACATCAACATACATGTTCTCAGCAAATAATTTTCCAATTCTTATGTCCTGCATACCTTGCCTTTTGTTTTGCCATCCTAGGTTCCCCATCCCCACCCTCTGCCATGTCCCATCTTCCTCCTCCATTGTCCCTGATTGTCCCTGGCATCCATGGTTGCCCTCCATGCCTTCCCCCCCCCATTCAATTGTTCTGCCAATGAACTTAATTAGTCTAAATATATCCAATAGCTAGCACAGCTGACACATACCTATACATGAACCCAAGTCTGACTTTAGGCATAAACCCCAGTGAGTAGAATGAACATACTATAAAGTAGTACCCAGCTGGGCCCATACAGCTCGCTGCAGTCGTCAAATATGCATTT
>NW_006204414.1:0-3245 GCF_000334495.1 Tupaia belangeri chinensis | reverse complement strand
GGGACACCCCCGGGGGGGGGGGGGGGGGGCACGGGCTGTGGAACGCGGAACAGAGCCCACGCCACACAGCGAAATCTGATGTTTTTAAAGGAGCTATTTTTAACAACTTTCCAATGTAAAACTGAACAATCTTACTAATAGACTCTTTCAATATTTCTTATAAAACTTAAAGACCAATAATAGGAATAACTAAAGCATGTTAATTTAACAAGAATTATAAGGAGGACTCAGAGGGAACCAATCAATAATGTTTCCGTGACTTTATGTTTAACATTGGATTTATATATTATTTATATATTTATATATTAAAATTTATACCAATTTTACTTCTTTAACTCAGGTGCATCACATTAGCTACTTAGCATACAATTTTGTCAAACATTTTCTTACTTTTCTTTGGTTAATTTTGGCTTAACAGTTTAGAAAACCAATCAGTTTACATATAAAATGAATATTTTACCTATTTAAATGATTCCATTTTTTTAAGAAACCTGTACTTGTAAGAGTACATTCTCTTTCCATCCTCTGTGAATTTTTTTTAAGGACATGACATTAGGATTAGAGTAATAGTTAATGTTCTGACAAAAATTCATAACTGACACAGAAATTTGGCTATGTATGCCAACTTAACGTAATAGCCTGCCATTAATTCTTGGGAATCTCAAATTATTTTAGAACACAATGCATATGTAGACATACAAATACATAATATATCGATACATATAACTCGAATATAATACCAAGAAAATTAGAATTACTTAATTTGACAATGCTTTCCATTTTTATCCACCATATAAACAATAAGCCTGATCAGTTTAACGTTTCCGTTTTGGATGTCTCAGGGGCCCTCTGTAAATATCCAGGAGTACTTTGAGCTCAAAGATCCTCTGTTGACACTGAAACTAAAGCCAGAAAAAGCTAGTCATGAATTCATTTCCCTGTTAGATATCCACTATGTAAAATGCAATACTCAACACATAAATACAAGCTGTTTCATTAAGTCAGCCATATTAAGATAAACATGATATTGCTTGATTAATGAAAACCTAGACACAATATATCTTGGAAATTGTGAAGACTTTTTACTTATTATCTTTTTCTTTTATTACATTTGAAGCCAGTTTATTTATTAAAGTTATATGAAGTTGAAAAGCATTCAAACCAGTTTGTATGAGTGCTCTTTTTATAAACCAAATTGAATAGAATTCTTTAAGGCCTTTTTTCACACAGACATACAACATGTAGTACATATTACATATATGGACTCATACACACATCAGGACTACAAGAGCCAATTTCCCTGGGGTTACTTCGGCATTAATACCCTTTCAAGTAACCTCATTTTTTGAAAATTTTAATTATATACTTGAGGATGGTGGAAATTTAACTTTTTTTTCATTTTATTTATTCATTTATTTTAATTTGACCAAAGAAAGACACACAGAAAGAAACAGGGAAAGTGAGAAAATAAGCCACCAGGTTCAGGACTCAAACTGTGGTTGGCCATGTGGGAGTGTCCAGTGCCTTAACCACCATGCCACCTACTGACCTGTGGACATTTAACTTTTTATTGCCTATACCATTAGGGTTTTTACAACACAAATATTGCTGATTTCTATCCCTTTTAAGTGTGATTTTTTTTTTTTTTGGAGAGGTTTTTGCTATAGGGCGCGTGTGCTCGCCAGAAAGACAGAGAGAGACAGAGACAGAAAGTGAGAAATCACCCCCCGGGGGGATGGCCATGCCGCAATCCCTTCTCCATTCTCCTCTCGGGATCTTGGGCACGCATGTACACATGCCCGGCATAAGTCTAGGCCACCGGGTCAGGACGCAAACCGCAGCCGACTCCATGGGAGTCCAGGACAGAGCCATTACGCTGACTGCTGGTCCCTCAAATTTGATGTTTTTAAAAGGCCCTCTCAGTTTTTGGATGGAGCAGTTGGTGCCATAATCACAGCTTTCCACCAATGTCTCATTGAAATGCATTCTAAGAGGCTTTCAAGGAGCTGTTCCAGCCTTCCAGGATTTCTAGAAGACAAGCGTGCTCTTTGGTCGGGGTGTACCCTGGGGCACTCTGGGACCCTCTTGCTCTACCTGTACCTCCTGTGGTCACAAGCAATTCCCAATGATAGTGCTGTGACCGTAGGGATCCAGTTCTTGAAGAACACCTTGATGGATAATCCATCGCTCGATATCCTCAACTGAGGAGGAGGAGGGATAGAACCAAGTAAGGGTTTCCAAGAGGGTGCAGAGGAAATCATTAAAACGGCAGAAGAAACAAGAGAAACCCTAAGATACCCAGGGACTCCTTAATGCCCCATAGCCGTAGCCATAGGACCACACAGTCATCTGCTCATCAAGCACACAAGAGGTTACTACATTCTCTCCCCCTGAAAGAGAATATGGAAAAATAAGCACAACAGTAAAAACAGAAGAAGTCCATGTAAAGATCCCGAAACTTCCAGGAACGCAAACTGTCAGGGACTCTAACCCTGATTTCTCACAAACCATCTAAGGGCTGAGGCGTACCCTCTAGCCCCTGGATTCCAGCATGTCTGGTGGAACCTAAGAAAGGGTTCCATAACCACGTCCAGTCAGCCCTGAATCCAGTCACCTGTGGAGGGATTCCCAAAATCTCCAGGGACTCAAACCCTGTCAGCGACTTTTAACCCTGGTCTCAATCCCTCAGCCTAACAGGTCAGACCTCAGGGGGCAGCCCTGGCTCCTAGCTACCTGCGATCCAGCAGGTCAGACATCGGGGGCAGCCCTGGCTCCTAGCCACCTGCGACCCTGTAGGTCGGACCTCTGGGGGGCAGCCCTGACTCCTAGCCACCTGCGATCCTGCGGGTCGGACCTCAGGGGGCAGCCCTGGCTCCTAGCCACCTGTGATCCAGCAGGTCGGACCTCTGGGGACCTTCCCTTGCCAACTCCGACTCACCGGTTTGTCTTCCAAAGAACAGGATAGAATAGGAATACCCAAAGAAATGTCTCCAGAGGTCTTACATTAGAACTCCACGAACTTGGAGGAGCAGTTGGCGTCTCTTGTCAGCTGTCAACAATCCCAGAAGGTGACTCTGGGGCCCCATGAAGTCCCAGGTGGCACCTTCCCTAGAGCAGTCTCTGGGTAGTTGGCAGCCAGACCAAGCAAGGCCGCTCTCGCTAGGATGCCTCACCCACGTACCAGGTAGTTACAGATCTTGCTGGGGCCTCCAGATGTTATAGCCTACTCAGCGAGAAATAAGAGG
>NW_006204413.1:39845-41805 GCF_000334495.1 Tupaia belangeri chinensis | reverse complement strand
TTGCTGAGGATTTTTACCCCCCACAGGGAATATGCACTTGCTGTAGAGAGACAGAAAGATTGAAAGTGAGAAATCGCCCCCCAGGGAGCATAGCCACTGCATTCTATTCTCTTTCATACTCCTTTCAGGATTTTGGGCACCCACGCACATGTACTCAGTGTGATTTTCAAGCTGCTGGGTCCAGGGGTTGAACCATGGTAGGCCATGTGGGAGTGCAACACCTTAATTACTACTCCATCTGCTGGCCCAGCTGGGAGCTATTTTACATAAATCACAATTTTTTAAAAATTTTGCCAGAGGGTTCACATTCTCACCAGAGAAAGAAAAAGAGAGAGAGAGGGAGAGATAAAAAAAGTGAGAAAGCATTCCTCTACAAGGAATGACTGTCATGTTTAAATGACTGAGTTTTATAGGGCAAGACTACAATTCTGTCTCCTCCATTTCTTCCTCCTTTGGGGATTTTAGACATGCAACATATGAGTCCAGAATGTTTCTCAAGTCACCAAGTCTAGGACTCTAACCATGCAGGATCAAGCTGCTCTAACCATCATACCACAAGCTGGCCAAAATTGTGATTTTTTTTTTTTTAGAGATTTTTGCTATAAGATCCTTCTGCTCACCAGAGATAAGAGAAACACAAAGAGATAGAAAGTCAGAAATCAACCTTTCACCCGGGGAGGATGGCCACACCACAATCCCTTCTCTTGCAGTTTCTTCCCAGGATTTGAGGCATGCATGCATGCACACACACTCAACCTGAGTTTCAAGCTGCCAGGTCTGAGACTTGAACCATGGTCTTCCATGTGGAAGTCCAGTGATGTAACTGTTATGCCATCTGCTGGCCCCCAACATTTTAATTGCTACATAATTCTGTTTTTTTCTATTTGCCAGGTGTCATGGCACTCACACACAACACTACCCTGGATGCTGAGGTAGAAGGAATGCAACAGAGCAAGACCCTGTCAATTCAAAATACAGTAATAGAGATATTATCTGCCTCTGTATAGGTAATTGGGAAATCAAAATAGTAACTATAATCTTTGGGAATAATATAAGAAGTAACTACTTGAGGACCCTGAAGATGAACTGAAACAAGCAAAGTATATTGAAGAGTCAGAACTACAAGCAAGTGTGCAGCATCATTTCCCCAGTTGTTTTAGCCTAAGAGATAAAACTGCTGTTTAATTTTTTATATTTTATTTGTCAGAAAGCATGTACACTCACCCAAAGAAAGAGATGGGGTTGGGAGGAACCATAAAAGCACCCCCACACCATGGGCATGTTCATGTTGCAATCCTTTCTCGTCTGTTTCTCCTTCCTTTTGAGATTTTGGGCACACACACACATGCACCCTTAAGTTTTTCAAGCTGGACTTGAAACCCTAGTTTGGTCATGTGGGATCCAGCCACCTTAGCCACCAGGTACAGGATGGCCCAAATTGTTAATTTCTAATATAAGCAAGGGAAGACAAGCAGTTCACAGAAGAATAAGAGAAGAAACTAAAAGATTAAAAAATGGAAAACCCAGAGTCATTTATAAACTTGGCCCTCATATCTCTGACTGAGCTCTCAACAGTGTACTTACGAGGTGACTTCATGAAGTCTGAACTAAGTTCTAGTTGCCACCCACCAAAAGCATAATAGAGTTTAATTGCCTACTAAATGTAGGTTAATTGACTACTAAACCCACTACTTCAACATGCTTTGAAAACATAGAATCCAGAATGTCTGTAACATAAGATCCATACTGTCTACATTAACAATCTAATTTATATGTTGGGACCAATAGATGGTATAATGGTTAAGTCTCTGGACTTTGGAGTTGACCACGATTTGAGTCCTGGACCTGGAGACTTAAACTTCACACCAAGAACATGTGGTGTGCATCCATGCCTAAAATCCCAAGAAGAGAACGGAGGGAAAGGGATTGCAGCATGACCATTCCCTTGGGGGTTGATTTC
>NW_006204413.1:39127-39817 GCF_000334495.1 Tupaia belangeri chinensis | reverse complement strand
TTCCCTTCAGGTGGTCCACGCCCCCAAAAAAAAAAACTCTCTCAAAAAAAAAAAAAAAAAAGTCCAATAGTATGTGTTGTATTAAGCATCAGGACAATGTCACACATTATCAAGACAGAAAACAAGGCCAACCACCCTGGACCTTCAGCCATACCTATCCCCACTCTTCCTTGGACTGTAGGTTGGTGCATGGGATTTTAAGACAAACTCACACCCCACCCCACCTGCAAACCGGATGGAGCCGGCCAGCAGTTCAGGAAACCAAGTGGCCTGAAGCTGCAGGCCCGACCAACCTGGATCTGTCACTCATCCTCTGGCCCTTCCCCACTTGCCTTTAGACTCTCTGAATTTTAGTGATTTGAACAGTGCTCAGTGCGCATTGCGCGCTGCATGATTTCTTTTTTTGTTTTGTTTTTCTTTGCTCTTGAGGTGCTGCTTACTAGGTCAGTTGGAGGCTCACCATTCCTTAGAAACAGGGAGGACTTTGGGCCATCCAGGACTACTGGTAACAGTTAATGGTAACTGTGAGCAACAGGTAGGCCAACCATAAGAGAAATCATCAATTTTTAAATCCTGTACATCTTTTAACACTCAGAGATACCTTTAATAAGTTAGGAAGCAACATAGAGATTACCTGATGGCTAGGAACAATTGCAGAGGCTCAAGAAATATGAGCAACCAACAAAAGGC
>NW_006204413.1:38207-38896 GCF_000334495.1 Tupaia belangeri chinensis | reverse complement strand
TCTCAGATAAACAAAATTTGAAGGAATTTACCAACTCCAGACCAGTTCTTCAAGAGGTCTGAAGGGAGTATTATACTAGGAAAACTAAAAAGTCAGACAGACAGTTATATGAGAAAAAAAAACAACCAAGAAAAATGGCTCACTTAACAGTAGCATCAGGTACAGAAATATCGATAATTACATTGAATGTCAATGGATTGAATTCTCCAATTAAGAGACATAGACTGACTGAATGGGTAAGAAAACAAAAACCCTCTATGTGTTGCCTACAAGTAACTCACCTTATGGATAAAGACATACATAAGCTAAAAGTAAAGGACTGGAAAACGGTACTCCATGCAAATGAAAATAAAAAAAAGGGCTGGAGTAGCGATAGTGCTCTCAGACAAAATAGATTTCAAGACAACGACTGTAAGAAGAGACAAAGAAGAGCATTATGTAATAGTAAATGGGGTAATCCAACAAGAAGACATAATCCTTATAAATATCTTTGCACCCAACTCAACTGACCTAAATATGTGAAGGAAAGACTGCTGGAGCTAAAAGGAGAGATAGGAAGAAATACCATAATTGTTGGAGATCTAAACACCCCATTATCTACTTTAGACAGATCTTCTATACAGAAAATAAATAGAGAGATACAGGACCTAAATGATACTATAAATTGAATGGGCTTGACAGATATCTAT
>NW_006204413.1:32770-35141 GCF_000334495.1 Tupaia belangeri chinensis | reverse complement strand
GTATCTACCCAAAGGACAGGAGAATGCTCAGTCAGAAAAGTGCTTGCACATCAATGTTTATTGCAGCATTATTCACAATTGCCAAGACGTGAAACCAACCTAAATGTCCACAAACTGATGAATGGATTGAAAAAGTGTGGTATATATACTTATGGAATACTTCAGTCATAAAAAAATAACAAGACCCTGGCATTTGATAGAAAGTAGTCATATATGGAGAATCTATTGCTGAGTGAAGTAAGCCAGGCTATGAAAGAAAGATATTGTATGTATCCACTCAATATATACTGACTATCCGCACTCTACGGTAGAGAGCGAAAAATTGGAGGACATAAAAGCAGCGAAGGTACTTAACGAGAATAGGACAGTGTGGAATAGGGGGTGTGAAGAGAAGAGGATAGAGAAAGATAGCAAGAGAACAACAGAGAGGCAGGACGTTAGTGAGAAACAGATATGGCTTATTACCTGTTGATGATGACATGTATAGTATTCTCAACTGGATTGGTCTGAGAAGTATTTCATGATGGGTAAAGTCTTTTTACAAGCAAAATGAGAAATAGTGATTGGTTGTTTAAAAAAGTAATTTGAAAAATAATAATAATAATGATTGGGAAAATCATTGAAAAGACATTGAATGATGAAGTGGGGAGATTAATGTCTCTGTATTGACTGACATGCATGGCATTCCCTTTTGAAAAAGCAATGTAATACACTGTGAAGTTATATGCAATCCAATGTAATATAAGCAAGATTATGATGATAATAAAGAAATATTTTTTAAAAACGATAGAAAACAAGCAATAGATGGCATTCAGAAAATGATGTAAGGTATGGAAATATCTAACAATAACCTGAAAGCCTCTATATCATTATGGATCAATTAGTAAAGGAAAGCATAATGAATAAAAAGAGAAAACCTCAGCAGAAAATAGGCAAAAGAATCACAAGAAACTTTTAGAACAAATAAAGTATAATATTTAACGATATATAACAAATGGGATTAGGGACAAAGGAGGTGACAAAGGAAATAGTCATTTACTTTGAAGATAGAAATTATACAATCCAAAAAGAGAGGAACAAAAAATGAAAAAAATTAACAGCCTGAAAAATCTTCAGGACAGTACCAAATGACTCTCCATATGGGAATATGTTTTGCTTGGTTGGTTGGATGTTTTGTTTTGTATTTGCTATAGAGCATGTCTTTTAGCCAGAGAGAGAGAGAGAAAGCATGCCCTCAGGGAGAATGGCCACGTGATGTTTTTTTCCTCCATTCTCCTCTCAGGATTTGGGGTATACACGCAAACACCCTCAGTGCATTTTTTAAGCCGTCAGGTCTGGGACTCAAACTGCATAGTCATCCATGTGTGATCCAGCTGACTTAACCACCATGCCACTGTCTGGCTAGGGCTTTTTGTTGTTGTTTTTAGTTTTATCTTATAGTGTCTTATTTATATTTAATTGTTGTACGTCTTCATGGGGTATGATGTGGTTTTTTAGAACATGCACACAGGTTGCAATAGTCAGACCAATGATACCATCATAGTCATCATCTTCAGCAAAGTAAATTATGTTATGTTGTACACTTTGAATTTTCACTCTACTAATTTTGTTTTTCTATACACATACACACAGACATTCAAAAACTCAAAAGGGCGACACTCCCTAATTTTTTCCTTTTACTCTGTTGTGTTATACCATTCCATAACCTATTTGCCTTCTTTCCATACATTCTTGCCTATTAAATATATATGGATATTTGAAGAGAAAATATATAAATGGTATAAGTAATGAAGAATCTACTAATATAGGAAAAGATAAACATTTAGAGTTTCATGCAGATAAAAGAACCCAAACAGGATAATATAAAAAATAATTGTGGGGACACGTTTAAGAGAGAGAGTCTGAGGTGTGGGGACATGTGCTGAACAAACACCACATGCTCTTTTGGGGAACCTTGTAACTTGTCTTTCCCTGATCTTGGCTGCAGACAGAGCAAGGGTGGAAATTACTAGGGGCGTTCCAACAGACACACTTAACAGCTAGTTCTCTGCATTAGAAAGGAAGATGAGATTTACTCTAGATGGGATTACCACCAAGGGATACACCTTACCCCAGGTATGACTAATCCCTTACAGATTTGTTAACTGCTTCTCATTGTCTGTAACCTGGCAACTAATCCATGAAGTGTCATGAAACATACATGTGTAATGTCTCCTTGTACTATAAATAAAGATGTCCAGTTCATCTGGGCGGCACAAGTTGCTTGGGCTACCTAGGCTCAGGCTGCCTGTGTCCGTTTCCACTCTATCTTTTTGTCTCATCTTTTCTGCTTCTTCCATAATAGCGCTAAGCCTGGGGTTGGACGCCGACA
>NW_006204413.1:31101-32691 GCF_000334495.1 Tupaia belangeri chinensis | reverse complement strand
TCTGGAGAAAAATGACCTTTTCCATGCAGTGAAATAATTATTTGACATTGCACAATCTTACCAGAAACTATGAATGTTCCAAGCTAGTGAAACAACATCTTTAGTGCACTAAAGAAAGTAAAACAAACAAAAACCCCTTCCCAACCTTGAATTCTCTTCTAAGCAAAAACAACCTTTACAATTAGTAACAAAGTAAATATACTTTTTAAATAATGGAAAACTATGATACTTTGTCACCATCAGACTCACATTGCAAGAAATGGTAAAGGAATTCTTCAGACTGAAGAGATACAATACTAGAAAAATAGTCAGAATTTCAGAAGTAAACGAAGAGCATCAAAATGGTGAATAAGTACATACATTAAATAGTCCACTTTTTCTCCTTAATTTCTTTAAGGAGAAATTTAAAGAAAAATTTTGCATGTGGTATTTATAATGTATATTGATGCAATATTAGGTTGTCAAAAAAGTCATGACATATTTTTTTGGTTTTCTATACAAAACTGTGTCATGACTTTCCCGACGACCCAATACATATGACAAGTACATAACAAAGTATGGAAGGGAGGGGAGCAGCAAGGACCTGAGCTTTTATCAGGTTTACGCATTTCAAAGGTACATGATACAAAAATGATATGAACAGTAGAAGTCAAAAGGCAACAGATATATTAAAATAGAAAATGATAGACATAAATTCCTCCATGTAAATAAATACACCTTTCTGTGGTAGAATATATTACTTTTAAGTGCACATGATACATTCACCAAGATGGCTCATATTCTAGGCTATAAAACATTTTAATACATTTACAAAGATGAAAATTAAGTGAAGTATATTCTCTCACCTAATAGAGCTGAATTATGAATACGAAATCTAGAAAATTCCCATTTGGAGAACCAAGCAATGTATCCGTATATTTCATGAGCAAAGAAAAATATCTCAAGGAAAATTAGAAAGTAATTTATATCAAATGAAAATAAACACATCACCAGCCAATAAAACAATAACCCAATTAAAAGATGGACAAACAACTAAACAGACGATTCTCAAATGAAGCTATAGAAATGGCCAAAAAGTATATAAAACAAGTTCGATATCACTAAACATAAAGAATGCAAATCAAAACCACCATGAGAGATAACCTAACCCCAGTCAGAATGGCTGTAAACATCAACAACAACAAAGAAAAAGAATTGAAATTTTCTTCAACTATTTACTTAAGGTATATTCATCAGAGCAATAGAAAGAAAAAAATCAGAAAAAAACTATATTTACAAATTATTTTTAGAAAATACATGCAAAAGTTCTAAGGAATATACACAGCAATTATAACAACTAATAAGTTTGTTAAGGTCACAGGATACAGAATCAATATACAAATATCAATTTAACTTTACATATTATTAACAAATCATTGGAAAATGAAGTAAAGACAACTCCATTTACAGTAACACAAAACCATGAAATACTTAAGAATATATATCGCAGAAAGCATGTAAGATCTCTTCCCTGAAAACTTCAGGTTAATCACGCGGGGCGCGTGTGCGTGCATGCCCAAGATCCTGAGAGGAGAATGGAGGAGAAGGGAT
>NW_006204413.1:25611-30648 GCF_000334495.1 Tupaia belangeri chinensis | reverse complement strand
TCTCTCTCTCTCTCTCTCTCTCTCTCTCACACACACACACACACACACACACACAGAGGCATATGTGTACCCTAGCGATTAAAACATAATGTTGATACTTGCAAAATTAATCTTTAACATCAACATAATCTTAGTCAAAATTTTAGTTGGCTTTGGGCCCAGCCAGGAGCACTGTGGTTAAGTCACTGAACTCCCACATTGCTGACTGAGGTTCGAGTCTTGGACCTTGCTTGAAAAATCGTGCCTGGTGCGTGTGTATGTCTAAAATCCCAGGAGGAAAAGGGAGGGGAAGGGATAGTGAGGTGGCCATCTGCCCTGGGGAGGGGTGGTGGTGGTGATTTTTTTTTTTTACTTTCCTTCTTTCTGTCCTTCTCTGGTAAGCAAACACACCCTACTGGAAAACCATAAAAAATAAAACAAAATAAATAAATAAAACTTTAGCTATCTTTTATTTCAATTCACAAGTTGGTGACAAAGGACCAAATTAGAGCTATATTAAGATGAAGAAAACTGTTGGAGGTCTTATATATATTTATTTCAATAACACCACATTTACTAAGAAGAGTTATTAGCATTAGGATACACATATAGACTAATGAACCTGCACAGGTAATACAGAAATACAGCCATGTGAATATGCTTAGTTGATTTGCAATAGTTGTGCCAAAGCCATTTGATCAGAGAAAGAACAATGTTTCAATGAATAACGGTGGGACAACTGAGTATCCACTTGTTAAAAAGAAATCAAAACTGAAAACATCAATGCTTTCCTCACGACATTAAAAAAATAAAAAAACTTTCACAGACCCAAATACAAGTAGAAAAGTCATAAATCTAAAAAATAAAAAATGCATAGGAGAAAATTTTGTGAACTTGGTTATATCATTTAAAAATTAATGGATCTCGGGACCAACAGCTGGCATAATGGCTATGTTGTTGGACTCTGATGTAGTAGACCACGGTTCGGGTCCTGGACCTGGTGGCTTAATCTCATGCCAGGTGCACATGCTCAGAAGAGCAGAATGGAAGGGCCGGCGCCCTGGGCTGGCCCCCACCGCCGGCCCGCATCGGCGCCGAGCATGGGGCACACCCAGCGCCGGAGAGGCAGCGGGGGCTGGGCAGCCCAGGCCACGGCACGCTGAGCCGAGCCCCGGCCGCGGCACGCGGAGCCCCGTGGCACTCGGAGCAGAGCCCCGGCCAACCTCAATAACTTTTAAAATTTTGCTCTTTAAAAGACACAATTAAGAAAACAAGATAGAAAAATATTTACAAAATGCCAGGCAAATATTTGTAGATTCCCTCACAGAATGCCAGAGCAATAATGATGTGAAACAGGCAACACAAATTAAATTAGTAGAAGTCCTTTTTATAAGTAAAAAATAATAAATTTTTATTTGAGCAATGGTATAAAAAATATGTTTTTAAATCTTACAGTACTTTTATAACTTGAGATCACGCCGGTTCCCCTTCTGGCCCTACACCTATACCGCTGTGCGTCCATGTGTAAAGAGAAGGCACTCAAAATATTCATTGACCGGAGACTAGCAGGTGGCACAGTGGTTAAGGCACTGGACTCCCATGTGGCCATCTGCAGTTTGAGTCCTGGACCCAGTGGGTACATGTGTGTGTGTGACCAAAATCTGAAGAGCAGAATGGAGCAGAAGGGATTACAGTGTGGCCATATCCCTGGGGAGTGATTTCTCATTTCCTATCTCTCTGTCTCTCTATCCCTATCTCTCTGGCAAGCACATGCACCCTATAGCAAAATTCTCTCAGAAAAGATATAAAAGGATTATCCTGAGTACAGAGACAGAGACAAACAGAAATGTTCCTGTTGGACACTGACGGAAGAACTGAGATGTGAAGAGATGATATAAAGACCACAGAAGGAAGCCAGAACCAACAGGAAGAGAGCCAGACAAGCTCTGAGTGCCAAAGCAAGTGAGGCGAAGCCCAGTATCCAAGCTGGAGAGGACTATCGATCTCCTAGGGGGACCTTTGAGGTCTTTGGATTAGAGAAAGGAATAAATTACAATGAAGATGGACAAATCAGGAGAGTCTATCTAGGTCTTCTTAGGTCTTTTTCCTTAGACTCTCCACTGTCTCTATCACCTCACTCAGGCCTTTTATACACACACACACTCCTTTAAATATTGACCAAGATAAAAAATGCCTTTGTCTCTTCCTGGCTCAGAGACTCAGTGCTGGAGATAATATCGCTGACTGCCCTGGACATCCACCCTCTCTGCTCCCTGGGAATTTCCTGTTGGCTCCCTCCCCGGCTGGGCCCGGCCCCACCCGTCTGGTCCAGAGGAAATTGCAGCGGGAGATGTGGGGATGTTATCAGGGGTCTCTGAGCTCAGAAGTAAGTCTCTGGATTCCGGGGAAAGCCTGGAGGCTGCCCAGATGGACAAGGAGGCCTGGAGGCAGGTGCTGAGATACCAGATCTGGGACCAACGGGGCACTCATCCCCTAGGATCGCACCCCAACCTGGATGACTCCCTTCCTCCCCCATCACTCGATGAACACCGGAACCCTAGGGAGCCAAAGGAGCCCTGGCTGGGGGCAGAAGTCCAGACCTGCGACCAGCTCTCCTCCTGACTGGTTACCAGTGGCCAGAGCAGGTGTAGGGGCATGGTGTGCTAGCCTCACTTGTGCCCCCTATTCTCACAACCTTACCCCATTTTCAGGCAAGGAAACTGAGGCCCAGTCAGGGCAAACGAAGCCACATGGCTGTAAGTGGCAGAGCCGAGGTTCAGGGCCACGCAGCCCGGCCTCAGAGCACAAGCTCCTAGCTACACTTCATTTAGTGCCTCGTTCATGGTCTGGGTTTCCTCATCTGTGAACACAGGGCTGCTGTGCTCGAACCTCAGACCCTCCACACTCTGACAGCCTGCTCTCTGTTTCACGGGCCTGATTGCCTGGGCTGGAATACAGACTAGCGAGCTTCACCTCTGTCCTCAGTGCCAATGCCTGAGGATTCGGATCACGCCGGTTCCCCTTCTGGCCCTACACCTATACCGCTGTGCGTCCATGTGTAAAGAGAAGGCACTCAAAATATTCATTGACCGGAGACTAGCAGGTGGCACAGTGGTTAAGGCACTGGACTCCCATGTGGCCATCTGCAGTTTGAGTCCTGGACCCAGTGGGTACATGTGTGTGTGTGACCAAAATCTGAAGAGCAGAATGGAGCAGAAGGGATTACAGTGTGGCCATATCCCTGGGGAGTGATTTCTCATTTCCTATCTCTCTGTCTCTCTATCCCTATCTCTCTGGCAAGCACATGCACCCTATAGCAAAATTCTCTCAGAAAAGATATAAAAGGATTATCCTGAGTACAGAGACAGAGACAAACAGAAATGTTCCTGTTGGACACTGACGGAAGAACTGAGATGTGAAGAGATGATATAAAGACCACAGAAGGAAGCCAGAACCAACAGGAAGAGAGCCAGACAAGCTCTGAGTGCCAAAGCAAGTGAGGCGAAGCCCAGTATCCAAGCTGGAGAGGACTATCGATCTCCTAGGGGGACCTTTGAGGTCTTTGGATTAGAGAAAGGAATAAATTACAATGAAGATGGACAAATCAGGAGAGTCTATCTAGGTCTTCTTAGGTCTTTTTCCTTAGACTCTCCACTGTCTCTATCACCTCACTCAGGCCTTTTATACACACACACACTCCTTTAAATATTGACCAAGATAAAAAATGCCTTTTTAACTCACCTGGTTCAGTCACCAAAAGAACAATGTCAGGTGCACAGCATACGTGTGAAATCTCTCCTCTCCACTTGAGCCCCCTCTGAAATATAGAAGCCCTTCACACAGAAGCTTCAGGCAGACCACCCAGTTGTCTTCTTCCAGGAACCACAACCAACCAGGATGTGAGAACAGCACAAAAGCAGGGAGGAGACTCTGGACTGCACTTTGCTCCTCTCTAGTTGTATAATGGTAATAAAACGACCTTGGGGGACCATAAACTAGATTTATCCAGATACGTCCACACTCAGGTAACACACACACTCATGCACACTCATAACACACACTAAAAATCCTCTGAAAAATGGGTGCCAATCTTTCTGCTTTTATTACGTTTTTAATTATGTTGAAGAGCATAGCATGTAGTAGAAGTTTAAATGAAGCAGTCTCATACTACCTCCCAGAGTCATGCACTGCCTTGCTCAGAGCAGGGGATGTATCTGTGACCTCGGCAGTTCCTGTGCAGTTTAGCCTTGTTGATTCTACAATTTATGGAAAATCTACTCAGGACACTGAGGATTGCTGGTTCTTACTGTTACATCTCTAGACACGTAAATACTATCCCTCTAGCCACTAGAATGTCATACTGTGTCTACTAAAATGATATTTGTACCATTACATTAATAATTCTGAAAACTTTTAAAATTCTGAAATGTTTCTGGCTAAAAGAAAATCCTATTCTTTTTCTCTGTCTTTGATTCTATGGTTTAAAAAGTCACTGTTTAGAGTCAAGAATAAAAGCTACATGTAAATATAGACTCAACAGCTTATGATGGAGGAATAGGAATATTTACCTCTAGGCTAACAGGTGGTGTGGTGGTTAAGGTGTTGGACTCCCACATGGCCAAATGTGGGTTCGAGTCCCAGACCTGGTGGCTTGCTTTCTCCTTTCTTCCTCTCTCTTTCTCCCTGTCTCTCTGGTGAGCACACATGACCTATAGCCAATTAAAAAAATAATATAATAATAATAATAAATAAAAGTGAATAAATAATTATTTTTATAAAAGAATATTTGCCTCCCCTGATTCTGTTATTCTCTGTCACACTACTTAAGTTAGGAACTGTTGTTAGTAAGTACAATGTGTTTTTTTTTTCCCCCCGAGGATTTTGTTATATGGCACATGCAATCACCAGAAAGACAGAGAGAGATAGAAAGCGAAAAATCACCCCCCAGGGGGATGGCCACGCCACAATCCCTTCTCCTCCATTCTCTTCTTGGGATCTTGGGCACGCATGCACACGCGCCTGGCATGAGTTTAACCCACCGGGTCCAGGACTCAAACC
>NW_006204413.1:19964-25139 GCF_000334495.1 Tupaia belangeri chinensis | reverse complement strand
TTTCTTTCTTTCTTTCTTTCTTTCTTTCTTTCTTTCTTTCTTTCTTTCTTTCTTTCTTTCTTTCTTTCTTTCTTTCTTTCTCTTTCTTCTCTTTCTTTCTTTTTTAATCTAGAAGGCATGAGCAGTCTCCAGAAAGAAACAGAGAAACAGAGAAAGAAAGAGGAGAGTAAGCATTTCCTCATGGGGAGTAGTTATGCCACAATTCCTTCTCCATCTATATTTCCCTTCCAAATTTGGGTTCACACACATATACCCAGCATGTGTCTCAAGTCACACAGTCCCAGACTAAAACCATGCAGTCAACCATGTTGGATTTGGTTGCCTGAACCACCAGGTCAAGGAGCTGGTCCAACATTTTAACTTTTTAAATAAAATTGTCAAATCTATTACAGCAGTGGAGATTCTTCCTGTTTTCAGTGTACTGCCACTTTGTCTGTAATCAAACGTGTACTTGGGCTAAAGATGTAACAATGCAACATTGGCACACAAGGAGAAAGAGTGGGGGGTCCTAGTGGATCTTTCAGTTATAAAATGTAGATCTTATGTCCACTGCCCAGTAGCTGTGTACTGTGCAATTATTGTTGGGAGAAAACTGACAATCTATGAGAACAAAGGAAAAGTGTTTTAATAAAGAAAAAAAATTTAGAAAAGACAGTACATAGAAGTACAATTTTGATTCTAAAAAGGGGCTTTAAGAGATCAAGATCATTTCACACAGGTTGGATACAACCCAATCAAGTGACAAGACAAAGTTCTCAGAGTCAGATTCTGAACCATCTGTCCAAAGACGCCATGGCCACATTGCAGCCAAGGGAGGACAGGACACCAGTAGCTTGCTAAGCCTGATTTGTCTTTAGTCCTCAAAGGATGAGAGATAAGCTCCGGGGTGTGAGTCTGACCTTTAAAACTGGTCTTGGAAGGTGGAATTCAGGCAAGATGATAACAAATGAAAGTTGTGGCCACATTTAGCCCTACTCTAAGCCCTGAAGTATTGAGAAAAAAAAATAGGACAGACCTCCCACATTGTACTGGCTAAAAAAAGTACATGCTTCCACCACCTATGTGTTTTCAAGAGTCTCATGTTTCTACTAAAAAAAATATAAAGCCTAGGTGAAATTTAGTGACTAGATGTTTAATAGTCCCTGAGGAGAGAGCTGAGATGGACCTCTGGGGTCTCAGCCCACGAATCCTCCAACAGTCTGTCAAAGTCCACCTGAATTGGACCACGTGCCAGTCTGGACTCTGCTATGGCTTCCCCTGGTACTTGCTGAAATGTCAAGCTTTATATCCTGAAATGACAAATATTGCATATGCAGTGGAATTCTTTGGGTGTTGTAATAAAAGTAGCCTGAGTGACAGTGGGAAGATTTGGGAGATTCACAAAGCAGGCCCCTCTGAGCACTGGGACACAGCTTTCATACAACTAAAATTTATGTGACACCCACTATGTGTCAGTCATCACCACTGAGGAGGAGACAGTCCCCAACATCAAGCAGAAGGTGCTATTAGGGGGAGTGAAGTAGTCAAGGAAGACTTCTAGGAGTGATTTTCTACCAACTGAATGGGAGAATAACAATAATAATAATAAACAACCTACCGTACAGTACTGATTTGAATTTTTAGTCGTGCTTTTAAAAGAATTTTATTTATTTTTATTTATTATTATTATTTTTAGAGAGATGTTTGCTATAGGGAGCATGTGCTCACTAGAAAGACAGAGAGAGAGACAGATAGACAGAAATCACACACATCTCCTGCCCCCAGAGATGGTCACTCCACAACCCTTCTCCTCCATTCTCCTCTTGGGCTCTTGAGCATGCATGCCCACACACTTGGCGTGAGTTTTAAGTCACTGAATCTGAGGTTCAAACCATGGTCCACTACTTGGGAGTCCAGTGACACAACCATTAGGCCATCTGCTGCTCTCCTAAATTAGAAATTCTAATAGTTGCCCTAAGCAAGACCTCAGAAACATTCCACCTTTTTATTTATTGTTGGATTTCTCAACATTCAGTCTAAGCTCTCAGGACATAAATTATGTCCTAGAGATCATAACCTGAATTTACTAGGTACACTTGATTCCTTGGGTTTTATCCCTGATTGTGATTGAAGGCCAAATTCCCTCTCATGGCTCTATGGCCCTGGAGTCATTTGCTCCACGTGTGAAAAAGCCTCGACCAGACACTCCTCTCAGTTGGCCAATTTGGATGATTTATTGCCACAATTGTCTAAACCCGCTCATTTCTACTATCACCCAGCCTTGAGAAATGTTAGTACAGAACACTTTGCAGATCAGAAATGCAAAGCGTGCTATTTGGCTGAACAAGATTACGAACCGAGTTTAGCAGTCTTGCACTCACAGAGGAATCAGAAAAGTGATTCTCTCCCAAAACTCCTTTCCTGATTTGAAATTAAAGTTAAATCTAACTTTGCTTGATAAAGACAACTGGTTTTGTCTCCTTAATGTGAGGTTCGTCTTTGGTTCACTCAGATCTATAAATCTGTGCGCCTTTCTTTGAATTTTATATTTTGTTCTCTTCTGCTGAGATAGATATGTATTTTTTTTTTCCTTTTCTTTTCACTGTTTAGATTCTCTGAGCTGGTTTAGCCTAAGGTGTCAAGTCCATGACCCGGCTGGCTGGTACCAGCCTGCATTTCAGCCAGGTACACTCTCTACAAGGCCATGTCATGCACTCCTCCAGGTACCCAGTATTGCCTCAAATTTTACTTCATTGATAGAATTAAATTACATACAAAATCAAAGCGATATTAAGAATTTGTTGCTCTTAATGATGAGAGAGCGATTTCCTCAATAGTGAACTTGTTTTAATTTTGTTCATTTATATTGCTTGCACAGCATGAAACAGGGCAAAACTTTATTTATACACTTAGAACAAATGTTAAATGAACAAGTTGAATGAATGAATTTCGTGTTTCTTTATATTTATCATTCTTATCACTTTGCTGTCACCTTTATTTTCTAAATAATTCATATAGAATAACATATCTTCTTTTTCCAAAGTTTACTGGATTTTTCTACCTCCATTTATTTTTAATTAATTCTCTACTGAGTATATAAAAGTGGAACCTGTATTTCTGTCATTCTCTCTTTCTTTCATTATTGCCATATGATTGATCTTTGAACATATTACTTTACAAGATATTAAAAAGTTACACAAATGCTTTTATTACCAAGATAAGAATGGCTGTAGCAATGAATCAGTAACGACTGATGAGTTAGAGAGAGGAAGAAATTGTTTTACATGGAGAGTAATTTGATGCAGAAAGTTTTTATGTATTTCAGTGTTAAAAACTGAGAGAACTTTCTATGGTTTATAAAAATAAAGTACTGGGACATTTCAGAGGGAAAATCGTGACAAAAAGGGCATACAAAAGCTATCAAAAAAGGAGATTTGAAAAGAACTAGCAGATAAACATATATGTCAAAGGGGCTTTTAGAAAGACCAAAAAGTAAATATTTAGAGGGAGCAGATAGATGTTGGAAGATTATTTCTCCACAGAGGTGTATAGATTTGGCTACTGACGTAGGTAGTAACTGGATAGGACACAACTCTGGGATCAGTCTGGGGTTGTAATAATTAAATATAAACCTCATAGGACCTAAGAGTGTATGATCTCCCCTCTCAAAATGCCCACTGAAAAAACAGCCCAGATGCTGTGTCATAGATGTTTGGAACTTATTCCTCCTACCTGTATCTATGTGTCCTGTGATCACTTTTATCCACCCCACTTGCCCTGCCCAGCCGCTATAGCCATGATTCCAGTCTCTACTTTCGTAACATCAACTTTTTCAGATTGCACAACAAATGACTTTTTAACCACAAATTTGATGTGTTCTTTACTTGAAGATCCTTTCATGCCTTTTGCTCCCTGTCCTCTCTCATGAATCTTCAACATTGGTCACAGATATTACCTCTCTATTCTTTTATTTTTTAAAAAGGAGATATTTTTACTATAGGGTATGTGCACTTGCTGGAGAGACAGAGAGACAGAAAGCAAGAAATCACCCCCCAGGGGGAATGTCCGTGTTGTAATCCCTTCTCCTCTGGGAATCTTGCACACACATAAACATGCGCCCAGAGAGTGTTTTAAGTCATGGGGTCCGGGACTCGCAGTCAACTACAGGACTCCAGTGACATAACCATTACACCATCTGCTGGTCCTCCTCTATTCTTTCCAGAGCCTTACTGTATCAGGTAGGCCTTACTGTCTATTCTTTGCATAGCTCACTCTCTGCTCCCTTTCTATGTAAACAAATTTTGGCATCCACCCCCCGCAAAAAAAAAAAATGCAAAATATTTTTAAACAATCAAGAACTAAATTCCTTTTTCTCTAATCTGCTTTCTCTTATAGATTCTGCCAAATCAATTTCCCCTTTATAATCAGTATTTTGCAAGTGGTCTACACTCAGCCTCCTAACTCACCTCTATCATTCACTCTTCAGATCATCAGTGGGTTAAAACTTCCTTAACCCTCATGCTCTTCTTCAGACATTTTAGCCCAGAACTAACTTGCCCTTTCACAGTATTGGGGAAGAATGGTCACTAGGTCATGGCATTTTTATCTTATCTTATTCCCATTAAGAAATACTTTTACTTTCTATAAGTCTCCATGCGCCAACCAGGGGTCTTTCCCTTCAGCTCATGCTTCAGCCTCTTCCCATGCCCACTGCTCTTTCTTAGGCTTTTCAGCTTGTGCTTTCCTAGTGTTACTGATATCATTTCTGTCATAAATTTATTTAGTCGCACAGCTTTAGTACTCACCTATCTAAGTGTTTTAGGCATTCTTTCTCAGTTCTTGACAGATGCATTTATATTCACTCATTTTTTTAAAATTTTTTTTATCATCATATCTTCTTCATATTTCATTGGATTACATATAACTTTACAGTGTATTACATTGTTTCTTCAAAAGGGAATGCCATGCACGTCAGTCAGTACAGGGACATTAATCTCCCCACTTCAACATTCCATATCTTTTCTGTTTTCCCCAATCATTATCTTTATTATTCTAATTATTTTTATAAAACAGTCAATTGCTATTTCTCGTTTTGCTTGTAAAAATACTTTGCCCATCATGAAACACTTCTCAGACCAATCCAGTTGAGAATTCTATACATGTCATCATCAACAGTTAATAAACCCTATCTGTTTC
>NW_006204413.1:14983-19009 GCF_000334495.1 Tupaia belangeri chinensis | reverse complement strand
GCCGCCGTGGCCGCTGCCGCCACGCGCTGGGGGCCTATATTCATTTATATTTTAATTTGAACTTCAATTTACTTTTTCTCCTTGCAGTTATTTAGGGGAATTCCTTTTCTTTTTGCCAAAGGATGCATGTGCTTGAGCGAGAGGATGTTCCTCCCGTGGGATGTGCTCACATCACAGTCCCTTTTCCTCCATTTCTCCTTCTCATCAGGATTTTGGACATACGTATACACATGCCCAGTGTGCTTTTCCAACTGCTGGGACTGGAATTCAAAATGCTGTCCACCACATGGGATCCAGCCTTCTTAGCCAATAATCTACAAAGCCAGCTTAATGGGAAATTTTTGGAGAGTACGACTTTTCATCTCTACTTTTAAATATTTAATATGTTTTAGTATTTTTAAATTGTCTATAATGATAGAAGATTTTTGCCTGAATACAAGTAGCTCTGTTCTATGTCTAATAGTTAAAAGTACTAATTATTCTATAGATTCAAAATCCTGCTACAATGGAAAACATGGTTCAAAATTGGCAAAATGTATATAGTAAAAGCCATTTTCTTCATCTAGGCACCTCAAAATGGGAGGAAATTTTTACCTTCCTCTTCTTCCCTCTTAGGTCTGCCAGCCTTCTGCATCACCCCAGCCCCTAGGAAAATATAACCTTGAGTTTCGGAGGCTCTGATTGCTAATTCTTTTCTCCATATTCACCTAATTGTCGAAGGCTCTGTGCTTTTCCTTTTCCCCACTGAGGAGCACTTTCTGCTTGACCGAAGTCTTTTACCTAAATCAGCAAATGTCTCCAGGGAGGAAAGTGGTCAGTGAATAAGCTCACCTAGTTCATCAAGTCAATATTTCCTCCCCACCTCTTTGATTTTTTTAAAAGTATGATATTTTTTTTCAATTTACTCATTATTTGAATCATTGGACTGGGAATACTATCCTACATTCTATGAAGAAATTTAATCAGCAATTAACTACATAGTTAAGTGGAGCAAAATATTCATTGACATGTATTGGTTGTACATTCTTGTGGTACACTGTGATTTTTTCAGTATAATACAAATGTGTGAGGAATAAATCATAGTAATTAGTGTAGCCATCATCTCAACTATTTGTCATTACTTTGTGTTTGGAGCATTCAAAATCCTCTTTTTAGTTACTTGGAGACATACAGTAAGTTTTTAACTCTATTCTATTCACCGTATAGTGCTTTATGTAGCAGAACACTGAAGAGAAGCTTCCCAGCCATGCTTCTCCAATGGCTTCCACTAGTGGCTATAAAAACAGCTCATTAATATTTGACATTTAAACTCACTCATGATAGGTATACAAACTACAATTATAGTGAGATACAATTTGTTACTATCCGTATTGACAAAAATAAATTTAATAAATTTTGTTCTTGAGGCTCTGGGTTATTAGACATTCCCATCATTATTGGTAAGGATTTAGGTTGAAGACAGTAGCTCATGTGATTACAGAAGCCATCCAGGGCCATGATCTGCTATTTGCAATCTGGAGAATTTGGGAAGTGAGTGTTGGATTTCAGTCTGAATCTCAAGGTTCTAGAGCCACTGGTCTAAGTATCACTCTGAGTCCAAAGGCTTTGCTCTGACGAAGGGAGTGGCACCCCTGGTATAAGTCTCACCTCAAGTCTAAAGACCTGAGAATAAGGAACACTGATGTCATCTGACAGGAAAAGATGGATGCCTAATCTCAAATAATGAGAGCAAGTGCTCAACCCCTTTGCCTTTTTGTTCAAATCAGGACCTCAGTGGAAAAGATGGTGTCTGCCAGAACTGATAAGGGCGGTCTTCTTTTCTCAGTCTGCCAATGCAAATGATAATCTCTTCCAAAAACACCTTCACCCAGAAATGTTTTACCAACTAGCTGGGCATTGCCTTAGTTCAATCAAGTACACACACATAATTAAGCATCACAAGTCTATTCCTTGTCACCCTGATACCCATATGCATCTTTTTAATCCATACTTAATCTCTAAATAGAGAAAATTAGAAAATTATAATTCTGCCTTACATAATACAACTATCCTGCATACAACACACAATATATTAACTTTAAGTCCTGCAAAGTGGACATAATCCTTGAATAATGTTTACTCTCCTGATATTGCATAAATTAAATACTATGAAATAAAATTAACTATACATAAGGTAGTTATGCATGAGGGATAGGAAATAACCATACCTTTTGGGGACTATTGGACACTGACTTTCAACTGACACTCTTCCAGGAGACTCAAATATAATGTAAGATAATCCACCAGTTTTCAGCTCAAGGCTATTTAGTTTCTCAGTTACACAATACGTAATTGAAATAGATATACACAACACCTGAAAGAATCTCCATATTGGTTTCTTCACTGTGGAGAAAGGACTATTGGAAAGGCGAAGTGAAAGCTCTAGAACAGCTTTTACCTAGGAAAACAGCAAGCCCAAAGCAATACTGGATTCCTGAAGGACTTCAGGGCTTGGTGTTACTATCTAGGACTTGAAAGGTTCAGGAATGATGAATTCTCCTTTCTGGAGAGTGCAGAAGGCAGATGGATCATGGAGAATAACAGTGGAGTAATGTGAACATCTCCAGTGGTAATTCTAGTTGTAGCTATCGTACTAAACATGGTTTCACTGCTTAAGCAAATTAACCTATTACCCAAGTATCTGGTATTGATCTTTTTTTATCTTTTTTCTTTTTTCTTTCTTTTCCTTTTTTCTTTTTTGGAGAGGTTTTCGCTATAGGGCACGTGCACTTGCAAGACAGAGAGAGAGAGAGACAGAGAAACAGAAAGCGAGAAATCATCCCCCGGGGGGATGGTCACGCTGCAATCACTTCTCCTCCCTTCTCCTCTCGGGATCTTGGACATGCACGCACATGCGCCCGGCGGGAGTTTTAAGCCATCGGGTCTGGGACGTGAACTGCAGTCGACTACGTGGGAGTCCAGCGACATAGCCATTACACTAACTGCTGGTTCCCATATCTGGTATTGATTTTTAAAGCTACTTCTTCTTAAAATCTTTTAAGAACACTGCCTACAACAGTTTGCTTTCATCAGAAAACAGAAAAATTAACGAGGCTATGAAGAAATTGGAAACTTTTAATACATTGTTGATGGCCATACAAAATAGTGTAGCTGCTACAGAAGACAGTGGTTCCTCAAAACGTTTAAAATAGAATTACCATAAGATCCAGCTGCCCCACTTTTGGATGTATAAACTCAAAGAAATTCAAAGCATGATATCAAAGAGATTATTTGCACACTCATTTTTGCAGCAACATTTTCCAAGATAAACAAGAGGTACTATTTACCCAAATAGCAACCAAAGTATGAATGAGTAAGCAAAAAGTGACTTTCCATACAGTGGAATATTATTCAGCCTTGAAATCAGGCATTTGCCTTCACATGATACTGCATGAATAAAGCTTGATATTATGCTATGTGAAATAAGTCAGTCACAAAAAGACAATTATTGTATGAACCCACTTTGTGAAGTATTTATGGTAGTTAAATAAGTAGAAACAGAAATTAGAATGATGATTCAGTAGCTGGGTGAAGGGGCAAATGGGATGTTGTTGTTTAAGGGATGTTGTTTCAGTTTTAAAAGATGAAAACTTCTGGACACCTATGATACAGTAGCATAAATTTAATGAACATTAAATTATTAAGATATTAAAAATACAAAAACAAAAATAGAAGCAGAAAACCCACACACAATACTCAATAAACACCCCAAAACCCCACATTCACAAAAAGAAATAAACAAACAAAAAATTGGATTGCAATAATCCCCAGCAGTACAAGTTACATGAATTGTCTCAAAAACTTATAGCCAACTGATCTTTGACAAAGGATATCAGTCAATCCATTGGGAAAAAGAAAACGTCTTTAGTAAATGGTGCTGGAAAAACTGGGTATCCACCTGTAGAAAGATGAAACTGAACCCCCATCTTTCACCATTAACAACAATCAACTCAAAATGGATCAAAGATCTGAACCTAAGACCTCAAA
>NW_006204413.1:0-14357 GCF_000334495.1 Tupaia belangeri chinensis | reverse complement strand
GTCAGATATGGAGGATCTATTGCTGAGTGAAGTAAGCCAGGCTATGAAAGAAAGATATTGTATGTATCCACTCAATATATACCGACTATCTGCACTCTATGGTAGAGAGCAAAAAACTGGAGGACATAAAAGCAGTGAAGCTACTTAACGAGAATAGGACAGTGTGGAATGGGGGAGGTGAAGAAAAGAGGATAGATAAAGATAGCAAGAGAACAATAGAGAGGCAGGACAATAGTGAGAAACAGATATGGCTTATTAACTGTTGATGATGACATGTATAGTATTCTCAACTGGATTGGTCTGAGAAGTATTTCTTGATGGGTAAAGTCTTTTTACAAGTAAAATGAGAAATAGTGATTGACTGTTTTAAAAAATAATTAGAATGACAATGATAATGATTGGGGAAAATATAGAAAAGATATTGAATGTTGAAGTGGGGAAATTAATGTCTCTGTATTGACTGACATGCATGGCATTCCCTTTTGAAAAACCAATGTAATACACGGTAAAGTTATATGTAATCCAATGTAATATAAAGATTATGATGATAATAAAAATTAAAAAGAAAAAGTCTATGGTCCCTGTTTCCAATACACTGACTGCTCTCCTAGTCAGTACCCATGGTCTTTGGGAATTCCATAATATCAGGTGACAGAGGAGGAGAAGTCACTGGACTACTTTAATAGGTATTTCTTTAAGATATGGGACATCTCCTGAAAGGGGACAACAACAGCACCATGACCCCCATCTGGAACATCCCTGAAGGACAGTAGTGAAGGGAAATCCTCCCAGTGGGCAGAACTTTGGACAGTGCACCTGGTTGTGAATTTTGTTTGGTAGAAGTAATTGCAAGAAGGAAGATTATATACCAAAAGCGCTATTACGTACCAAGTCATGGGTGGTGGACATTAGTTGAGCTGGATGGTTAGGGATTTAAAGAAGCATGATTATAATATTCGCAAATAGGAAATTTAGGGAAAAGATATATGGGGAGACCTTTTGATAATCTCATTGCCCATGGCCAAGAGTCAATTTTCTATTAAGACCTAGTAGGAAACAAATAACTATCTTTCAAAGGACAATAACTATCTGGGGATGATGGCAGGACTTTGCACCAAAATCCAAAAGGCCTACACTTTAATTTACCTCTAGGGACTTTCCAAGGACTCCTGTTGATACTATAAGAAACACTGGATTTGTTGGCACATAGGACTCAAGGGGCAGAGCAGCTTGTACAGAGCTTCTGCTTGTTCTGGACCTCCCTCAAAACTAGCAGCATTGGGGGTTGCTTGGTAAATGGACCAGAATAACATATGCAAATGAGGAATATGTTGCCCCTCAAGTGAAAAGAAACCGATTAAGCATTAGTTCCTTTCTTGGTTGTAAGAAGGGCCAAATGCAATAATTCATTTGTAACGCATAATAATACAACATGCACCAAAGTACGGACCCCTAGAGAGTTCACTGAAGAAGAAGAAGACAATAATTTTATAGATTCATTGACCACTCTATGACATGTAAATATCTTACCAGTACACTTGGAATTGAGGACACTCCTTGTTTAATAGCTCCAATCAGCTTGTCTTCAATGTAATGACTAGTGTGAAATATTGTGAAAGGACAAGGTGATCAACTTTGGTATAAAATAATTTATGAGCCATGACTGGGATATATCCCTGAAGTAAAACAAGAACATGTATTCCTGGCAATACAGGCCTCTTCAGAAGCTAGATCAAGGCTTTGTTGAGGAGTTATTATGGCAGAAGTGAAAAACATCACATAGCTTTCCAACCTTCAAAATAAAAGAAATTTAGGGAGGTGATATGAGAAACAGGTGGTGTGGAAGTTGAGGTACTGAATTACACTTGACTGACCGGGCAGTTTCAGTCCCAGATCCAGCAGCTTAAAAATCATGCCAGGCATGTATGCATGCATGCTCAACATCGAGAAGAGAATGGAGGAGAAGGTATTGTAACATGGCCATATCCCTTAGAGGGTAATTTCTTACTTTCTCTCTCTCTCTCTCTCTCTCTCTCTCTCTGACTCTCTCTGGCAAGCCCACATGTCCTATAGTAAAAAAAAAATAAAAGAAAATAAAGAAAAATTTTAAGTTAACTTATATTTTTTATAAAAGTAAGACAGAGAGAGAGGGAGAAAGACAAGTACTCTGACAAGTACTCTCAGCAATCTCCCCCAACAATCCAGGATCATGGGTGCTTGCCTAACATATAAAAATTGAATGGGAGATCAAACCAGCAACCTTCCAGATGGATCCAGCTTCCCTTAAGTAGCACATTGCTGCTGTACCACCAATCCAGCTCAACCTTCCTATCATTTTAAAGATGGTATTGTTTGCTTGAGAATTGGCTTAGTAAACCTATGACTATTTTCCATGCTTTAGACAAGTTAGTACTGATGATGTCTGATTTTTTTTCAAGATTTATTGTGGTGATTAACAAATATAATTTCATACATTTAGTGTGCACAGAATCATGTTTTCTCTATGTATACATTGTGAAATGATTACTGTGATCAAGTTTATTAACATATCAACCAGGCTGGCACCTTGGCCTAGTAGTTAAGGGAATGGGATCTCATATGGCCAACTGCAGTTTGGATTCTGACCACAGTGGATTTAAGCATGCTGTTCATGTGCATGTGCTTTCCCGAAATCTCAATAGGATGGAGAAATGAAGGCGGAAGGAGTGGAGTGTGACCAAGTCCCATGTGGAGAGGAGACGCTTTCTCCCTCTCCCTTTCCTTGTCTCTCTACTATGTGCCCTCCTATTAAAAAATAAAAATTAAAAAATATGAAATTCTATAACCTCACATAATTAGCGTTATTTTTGCTGCGGTGGTGGGAAGAATACTAGTGGAAAATATACAGTAGGCTATTATTAACCATAATCACCATGCAGTACATTAGGTCTCCAGTGTTATTTATCTTAGAGCTGAACTTAGTATACTTTGACTGACTTCTCTCATTTTTACCACCCCCCAACCCCTGATAACCACCTGTTGAATTCTTGGCTATAATGAGATTGACATTTTCTTAGATTCCACATATAAATATGTGCATGAAGTATTTGTCATTCTGTGCCTGACTTACTTCATTTAATATAAAATTTTCAAGGTTCATCTATGTTGTCACAAATGGCAGGAGTTTGTTCTTTATTAAAGCTGAATATTGTATTACATAAATCTACCATATTTCTTAATCTATTCATTTACAGATGAACGCTAAGGTTGTTTATATAACTCGGCAAATTTGAATAACACTGCAATGAACATGAGAACAGTTATCTCCTCAGATCATGCATTCATTTCCTCTGGATAGACTCAGAACTGGGATTGCTGTATCATATTATAGTTTTATTTTTAATTTCTTGAAGAACCTCCATTATTGCTTTCCTTGATGCTTGTACAAATTAGCATCCCATCCAGCAGTGTATAAAGATTCTCTTTCTCTACACTCTGACCAACTGTTAAATATTCTTTTTGATAATAGCCATTTTAACATTTTAACATAAGGAACCTGGAGAACATTTAGTAAAATAAGCATGACACCAAAAGAGAACGGTGACATGATTTCACTTTTATGTGGAATCTGAAGGTGTCTTGAAACAGAAAAAACCTAAAACAAGTTTGTATACTGAAAGGGTGAACATGTGACCTGAGACTTGTAGGAAAACCTTGCATTTTCTTTAGGAGCAGTAGATCATTATTCTCTAATCCAATGTTTGTGGCAATTTTATGAAACACAGCTACTGCATAAGAGAGCTTACCAACTCGGGCTAGCAGGTGGCATAATGGTTAAGTGGCAGAGTGGCATAGCTGGACTCCCACCTGGTCTACAGTGGTACTGACTCCTGGACCCAGTGGATTGAAACTCATACTAGGCATGTGTGCATGCATGCCCAAAATCCCAAGAGAAGAAAGGAGGAGAAGGGATTGCGGCATGACCATTCTCCCTAGGGAGATGATTTCTCACTTTTTGTCTCTGTCTGTCTGGCAAGCATATGCTCCCTTTAACGACGACAACAACAAAAAACTCTCTAAACAAAAGGAGAGTTTACCATTCCTATTTTTATTTATCTATCAGCATCTAGCTATATGTCTGATAGGAATCATATATGTTAGAGTTAACAAACTGAAAAATAAAAGCCTAATAATATATATAACATTTTTATAAGGTAATACCAGGAATAATATTTCTCAAATTTTTCTTAATTCAGTAATTTCTTTCCTCTCCTTTCATTTTTCATGGAATATTATTTAGAACAAAAGTGAATATTTGGGGACCAGCAGTTGGCATAATGGCTATGTTGTTGGACTCCCATGGAGTCGATTGCGGTTTGAGTCCCGGACCTGGTGATTTAAACTCACGCCGGGCACACATGTGTGTGTGGCAAAGATCCTGAAGGAGAATGGAGGCAAAGAGATTGTGGTGTAGCCATCCCTCCTGGGGGTGATTTCTTGCTTTCTGTCCCTCTGTCACTCTCTGTCTTCCTGGTGAGTGCATGTGCCTTATAGTAAAATCCTCTCCTTCCCCGCTAAAATGTGAATATTCTACCACTGTGTGTGTGTTTGTGTTTCTACAGTGATATTTTAATTTTTTCTTTTTTGTGATTTTTTTGTTTTTTACATAAATTTTATTTATTATCACAATTTAATATTACATTTATTCTCATATATCTTTACATTGTATTACATTTATTTTTTCCAGTATGATTACCATGCATTTCAGTCAAGACAAAGACATAATTATCCACATTATCTTCAAATACCTTTTCATCATTTTTTTCAGATTATTATTATGATCTATTCTCATTATTTTTTAAGTATTCAATCACTATATATCATTTGACTAGTAAAGAGAATTTACCCAACATAAAATATTTCTTAGACCAGTCCAGGTGAGATTGTCATCAACAGGTAATAAACCGTTTCTGTGTCCCACTAATGTCCTATGTCATGTCTCTCTATTTGTTCTCTTGCTGTCCTTCTCCATATTCTTCCATTTTACCCCATCCCCATTCAATACTGTCTTCAGCATCCATAACTATTTTCACTGTTTTTATGCCCTCCAATATTTCAGTCTCTATCCATAAAGTGTGGATAATCAGTATACATTAAGTAGATACATACAATATCTTACTTTCATATCCAGGCTTACTTTACTCAGCAAGAGACCTTCCATATTCAATCAGTTTCTATCAAAAGTCAGAGTCTTGTTGTTTTTTTATGGCTGAATAGTGTTCCATAGACCATGTGTGCCATACTTTTTCCATTCATTTATCTGTTCATGGACATTTGGGTTGATTCCATGTATTAGAGATCATGAATAATGCTGCAATAAACATTGATGTGCAAGCACTTTTGTGACTGAGCATTCTCCTGTCCTTTGAGTAGATACCCAGAAGTTGGATTGCTGGATCAAATGGTAGTTCCATTTGTAGTCTTTGGGGAACCTCCGTATTGTTTTCCACAATAACTAAACCAGATTACATTCCCACCAACAGTGTAAGAGAGTTCCCCTTTGACCATAAACCCCTCTGACACTTGTGGTTTTAATCTGTACCTACCATATGATGAGGGATGCTGAACATTGCCTCATATATTTTTTTGACTGTATGTATGTCTTCCTTAGAAATTTTTGTTCAGCTTGTTTTCTCATGTTTAGCTGAGTTGGACTATTTTTTTTTTTTAGATGCTTGAGTTCCCTGTGTATTCTGGTTATCAGTCCCTTGACTGAGGCATATTTTACAAAGCTACTCTCCCATTCTGAGTGTTGTCAATTCACACTAATTACTGTGTCCCTTGCTGTGCAGAAACTTCTGATATAGTCCCATTTGTCTATTTTAGGGATTATTTCATGTGCTTTGGGAGTCTTATTTAAGATGTCTTTGCCTACCCCAATGTCTCTCAGAGGTTCCCCAGTGTTTTCCACCAGTAGTTTTATAGTTTAAGGTCTTGTGGTCAGACCTTTGATCGATTTTGAGTTAATTTTTGTTAGTGGTGAAAGATAGGGATTCAATTTTATCTTTCTGCAAGTGGATACCCAGTTTTTCCAGCACCATTTGCTTAGAAGTTTTTCCTTTGGCTGGTATCCTTTGTCAAAACTCAGTAAGCTGTAAGCTTTGTGGTATATTTCTGGAGTCTCTATTCTATTCCATTAGTCCACTTGTCTGTATTTGCGCCAATATTATGCTGTTTTGTTTATCACAGCTTTCTAGTATATTTTAGGGTCAGGGAGTGATATGCCACCAACTACACTATTCTTGCACAGGATTGTTTTGACAATACTAGGTCTCTTATGATTCCAGACAATTTCTATGATTTTTTTTCAATTTGTGAAAAATTTCTCTAGTATTGTGACTGGATTTATATTAAATATGTAGATTAATTTGGATAGACTTACCATTTTCATTATGTTAATTCTTCCAATCCGGGGACATGGTATGTATTTCCACTTTTTTTGGTAATTTTCAATATCTTTTTAAAGATTTTCATGTTTTTTTTTTTTGTAAAGGTCTTTGGTTCTTTTTTAGTTAGATTTATCCCTAGGTATCTTATACATTTTGTGGTTATGGTAAAAGAGATTCCATTCTTCAGCTCTATCTTGTTCAATTTGTTGTTCTTATATAGATATGCTATACATTTTTGGGACCAACAGTTAGCAATAATGGCTATGTTGCTGGACTTCCATGTAGTTGACTGCAGTTCACGTACCAGACCTGGTGGTTTAAAACTCACGCCAGACACATGTGCATGCATGCCTAAGACCCCGAGAGGGGAATAGAGGAGAAGGGACTGCGGCATGGCCATACCCCTGAGGGGTGATTTCTTGCTTTCTGTCTCTCTGTCTCTCTGTCTGGCAAGCACACATGTCCTATAGCAAAAACTTCTCAAAAAAAATGCTATAGATTTTTGGATGTTGATTTCATATCCAGTCACTTTACTGTATTCATTTATTACTTCAAGAAGTTTTTCCATAGAAACTTTTGGGTCTTCTAAGTATACTATCATGTCATCTGTGAATAAAGATATTTTCAACTCTTCTTTGCCTGTTTGAATGCCTTTTATATTATTTTCTTTTCTGATTGCATTAGCTAAGACTTCCAGCACTATCCTGTAAAGGAGTGGAGAAAGTGGGCAGCCTTGTCTTGTACCAGTTTTTAGCAGAAAAGCTTTTAGCTATTCCCCATTCAGTATAATGTTAGCTATAAATCTTTCATATATAGTTGCTATTGTATTGAGAAATGATCTTTCTATACCAATCTTGCTGAGTCTTAATCATGAAAGTATGTTGTATTTTAACAAATGCTTTCTCTGCATCATATGAAATGTTCACATGGCTTTTATCTTTCTTTCAGTTAATATGGTGTTTTATATTTATGGTCTTGTGTATGTCAAACCACCCTTGGATCCCAGGAATAAAGCCTACCTGATTGTGATGAATAATCTTCATTATATTTTGTTGGATACAATTTGCAGGTATCTTGCTGAGAATTTTTGCATCTATATTCATCGTAGATATTGGTCTTTAGTATTCCTTTTTTGTCATGCCTTTATCTCTTTGGGGAGTGACGATGATGGTGACTTCATAAAATAAATTTGGGTGGTTTCCTTTCTTTTGGAACTGTAGAAATAATTTGCATAGGACAGGGGTTAACTCTTCCTTAGAAGGTTTGTAGAATTCAGAAGTGAATCCATCTGGTCTTTGGTTTTTCTTTGTTGGGAGGTTATTTATTATTGATTGAATCTCAGGGATTTTTAGGGGTCTATTTAGGTTTTCTATGTTCCTCATTCAATCTTAGTAGATTAAATGCATCCAGGTAGATTATATGCATCCATGAATTTGTCCATCTCCTCCATGTTCTGTTGTTTGTTGACATATAGTTGCTCATAGTTCCTGTAATGATGTTTTGTATTTCTATTTTATCTGTTGAAATGTTTCTTCTTTCTTTACATATTTGATTTATCTGTTTTCTTTCTTTTTTTATCAGTCTAGCTAATGGTTTGTCAATTTTGTTAATCTTTTCAAAGAAGTAGCTTTTGTTTTCATTTAATTTCTGTACAGTTTTTTTTTCTATTTCATTAATTTCTGCTTGAATTTTTATTATTTCTTTTCTCCTGGCATTTTTATTTTCTTTCTGTTTTTTTTTTTTTCCCAATTCCCTGGAGCATGATATTAGGTTGTCTATTTGACACCTTTTCATCTTTTTCTTATGTGCACTGATTGCTATGAATTTTCCTCTTATAACTGCTTTTGCCATGTCCCATAGATTATGGAAACTTGTGTACTCATTATCATTTGTTTCCATAATTTTTTTTTTTTTATTTCAGACTTGATTTCTTCAGTAGTCATGAAGTCATTCAGAAGTAGGTTGCTTAGTTTTCATGTGTTTGTGTATTTTTGAGGGTGTTTCTTGACATTAACATCAAGTTTAATTTCATCATGGTGTGAGAGGATGCTGTATATAGTTTCTATGCCATTGAATCTATAAAGGTTGATTTGTGTCCTATCATGAATACAAGGAATGGGCCGACCATGCAAAGAAATAAAAATGTAGAACCCTTATTGGAAGCTCTCCTGGTTGAGATTTGCTGGTCCAACAGAAAGGAAGAAAGAGGAAGACATGGGCTAGAAAAGTCACACATTGTGGGAGATATTTTCAGACCTGCTCCTATCACTAAGTGAGCCATTTTCTGTGTCATTTTATGTTTTCTTATAACTGTTCATCTGACCTTTTAGTTTTTCTGGTAAAGCACTCCCTTCAGAACCTCTTGAAGAGCTTAGTCTGGAATTGGTAAATTCTTTTCTTTTTTTTTATGGAGAGGTTTTCGCTATAGGGAGCGTGCACTCGCCAGACAGAGACATAGAGACAGAATGCGAGAAATCACCCCCAAGGGGCGATGGTCACGCCGCAATCCCTTCTCCATTCTCCTCTCGGGATCTTGGGCACACACGCACATGCACCCGGCGTGAGTTTTAAGCCACCAGGTTCGAGATGCGAACCGTGGTCAACTACGTGGGAGTCCAGCAACATAGCCATTACACTAACTGCTGGTTCCCTGCAATTGGTAAATTCTTTCAGGTTTTGTTTATTCTTTTCTTTTTATTCCCTTATGAAGGATAATCTTTCCAGGTATAGTACTCTTGGTTGAAATTATTTTTCATTTAATACTTTGACTATATTTCCCCATTCTTTCCTTGCCTACATTGTTTCTAATGAGAAGTCCCACGTTAGCATTATGGGATAACATTTGTAAGTAACTTAAAGTTTCTCTCTTCCCAGTTTTAGTATCTTTTCTTGGTCTTATGGTTTTGGTCAATCTGGCTGTGATGTGTGCCTTGAAGAGGGTTTTCTTAAGTTGATTCTATTTGTGGTACTATGTATTTCCTGGGGTCTGGATATTTTAATGCCTAAGTTTGGAAAGTTTTTTTTTTTTTTCAGAATTTCATGATATAAATTATCAATGTCCTTATTATTTTTTTTTCATCTTTGAGATACCAGTTTTCCAGATGTTGGGGCACATTATGGTATCTAGTACTTCTTATATATTATCATCATCATTTTCTTGGTTGTTTTTTGTCTTTCTGATCATTTTTTTCTAAGTCAGAGCTTATGTCTTTTACACTCAAGATTCAATCTTCCTTTTTTTTTTTTCTTTTGAGAGTTTTTTTTGCTATAGGGTGCGTGCGCTCGCCAGACAGACAGAGAGACAGAAAGCGAGAAATCACCCCCCAGGGGGGATGGCCACGCCACAATCCCTTCTCCTCCATTCTCCTCTCGGGATCTTGGGCACGCACACACATGTGCCCAGCGTGAGTTTAAGCCACCGGGTCTGGGACTCGAATCACGGTCTGCTACGTGGGAGTCCAGTGACATAGCCATTACGCTAACTGCTGGTCCCAAGATTCGATCTTCTGTGTGATCTAATCTACTTTTAATACTTTCGTGGGAGATTTTAATTTTCTGTATTGCATTTTTCTTCCTAACAATTTCATTGAATCTTTTTTTTTCTTATGGTGTCTATTTCTTTCAAATCATTATAGGATCTCCTCTCCTCCGAGAGTTTGTTGTCTTGCTTCTTTCACATCTCATTTAGTCTGCTCACAACAAGTATTTTGAATTGCTTACTTGACATTTCCATGACTTTCTCTGTGTTTTCTGTGTGTGATGCAGAATTAATATTTTCCCTTAGGGGAGAGACATTTTGTTGGTTGTTCATATTTCTTGTGCCTTGCAACTGTTTCTAGTCATCTAGTGACATATACATTCCTTCCTAAATTATTCAAGGTTTCTCTGAGCATTCAAAGGTGTGCAGGAGTAAAAAAATTGACAATCTCTCTTCTACTTTTACTCTATCTCCCTGTTGCTCACTAGCACCCTGCACTATTATCATAGGTAAAGTATAAAGAAAGTCCTTCCTGTTTCTAAAGAGCAGGTGCACCAGAAGCTGAACTGAGAAGAAAAAAAGCACCATGCACTACCCAAGTCCTCAGAGTTCAAAGCGAGTTGGGGAGGGGATGAGCCACAGCCCTGGCTATTAGGTCCTCCAGCCAAAGGCAGCCTGATGTCCGACAAAGCCCTTTGTTTATACAGTATCCAGATGGGGTAGGAAGGGGTGAAAATTAGTCTTAAAGTCCCAAGACACAAGCCTGAAGTCCAAATGTCATTGGAGGAGGCAATGGAAGAGGTCCCAGCGTTACGCCCAGTAGCCAACTGCAGTCTGGTGTCTGGCAAGGCCTTTTGCTTTTACCAGTATATCAATTTTTACTTCTAATGAATACATTAGAACTATCTTTTTTATTCTAAGTGTATTTATTTATTTATATAATGAAATGAAAGAGAGATCAAAAGGCAAGTACTGGGGTGAGTTCATGCTCGGGGCCTGGGAGCAACTTTGGAACTTCTCATGCCATCATCTACTGCTCCTGGGATCCTGGGCTCACCCAGACCATCCTCCAGGAGAACTGAACATGGGAAGGTCTCCTTGAGTGAGTTCTTTCTTGGGGCCTGAGACCAAATTTGCGACTTAGGGTACACCAACCTGTGTTGTGCATTGACCAATGTACAACTTAATCTTCACTAAGTTCTATCTCCTTGTCTTACCACCACTTCATCAAGAGCTGAATATTTAGAAGAGGAGCCAAGTGACAGATGTTACATAAAACTGCTCTGACCTGGGAGACAGAGCCCTCTAAGAGGCACACTTCTGGGAACTAAGGTTGAAATTCCCTCTTCCAACACAACAGAATCTACTACAATAAATAGAAAAGAGTGAATATTGTATCAGATGACTAGAAACCAGCACCAATCTCAAAGAAACATGAGAAAAGCATGTGGTAACTCTCTCTCAGGTCAGTTTAGTAGCCCCTGGAGTAGCCCCCTCACCAGAGAAATACACAGAAGTACATAGAAATGTCAGAAAAAGAATCCATAGTAAAATACTCCATGAGATGCAAGAAAACCAAACAATCAGTTCCAGGAGTTGAGAAAAGTATTTCATGACATGAGAGAGGAATTTCATAAAGAAGTAGACACCCTAAAAAAGATCAAAGAGAACTTCTGGAAATGAAATATATAATACAAGAAATTAAAATCTCCCTAGAAAACATTAACAGGAGATGGACCATGCAGAAGAAAGAATTTTTGACCTTGAAGACAAAGTCTCTGACATAGACCAAATCATGAAATTCTAGATACACCCCAAAATGTGTCAAATGGGTATTCCCATGGTGAATAACCTTTTAAAGTTATGGAAAATCTCTTTTATAAAATACTATTTGAAAATTTTGCAAAAATGCAGAAAGATGGAGAAATTTAGACCCAAGAAATAAAAAGTACCCAAAATAGAATCAACACACACACACACACAAATCCTCCACCTGGTACATCATAGCTAGATTGGTAAAAATTAAAGACAAACACAACATTCTAAAAATGGTAAGGGAGAAACATCAAATTACTGCTAATGGTTACCCAATTCGGCAAACTTCACACCTCTCAACTGAAACAATGCAGGAAAGAAATGAATGAGATTTATTCAAAACATTATAAGAAAAACAATTATAACCCAGAATACTATGTCCAGCAAGATTATTCTTCAAGTGGGAAAAACAAATAAAAACATTTTCATATAAACAAAACTGAAAGAATTCACCTATACTAGCTCTATAGGAAGTACTAGGGTACTGTTGTATCAGTTATAACTAAAGTCAGACAAACCTCACTTATAAGGACATACATAGACTTAAAGTGAAAGGCTGGAAAAAGATATTCCATTCAAATGGAAACCAAAAATAGGCTGGAGTAGTGATAATGGCATCAGACAAAATGGACTTTATTATGACAGTAAAAAGTAGAGACAAAAAAAAAAAACGCATTATATAGTACTAAAGTGACTTGTTCACCAAGGAGATATAACACTGGTAAATATTTATGCACCCAGCACTGGAGCACCTAAATACAGAAAAGAGAGACTGTTAGAACTCAAGGGAGCAATAGACTATGTTAATAAACATTTCTTACAAAATATATATGTACCATGGAAACTTTATGACAATCTTTTTTTTTTTTTTTTTTTTTTCCTGAAAGAGATTTTTGCCATAGGGAGCATGCGCACTTGCCACAAAGACCAAAAAAAAAAAAAAAAAAACAGAGAGATGAAAAGTGAGAAATCACCCCCTGAGGGGATGACATTGTGCAATCCCTTCTCCTTCCATTTTCCTCTCTGAATCTTGGGCACGCACGCACCCGGCATGAGTGTTAAGCTGACAGTCTGGAACTCAAGCCAAAGTCAACTACTTGAGTGGCCAGCAACATAACCATTATGCCATCTGCTGGTCCCTCTTGTGACTTTAATCTCATTAATTATACTAAATTCATAATAAATACATGGCAAGTCTGAAAAAGAAATGATACTAGTGTTTACAGAAAAGAAAAGAAACTGAAAAATAAATAAAAGGGATGGAATGGAAAAAGTTGGAGGGTAAGATAAAAATGTTCAGATAACTTAATAATAAAAATTATATATATAGATATATATATATATATATATATATATATATATATATATATATAAAATGGAGAATATAAAAGAAACCAAGAATGCAGTTGTTTAAAAGATTGGAAGTAATGAAATATCAGAGAAAATTTACCCAGTCGTTTCTCAAGTTCACCTGAAAATAAATTAAAAAAGTTTAGTGTTAAAATCTCAGAGGGCAGAGGCAAGGGCAATTCAAATTTATTTTTAAATTACATTGTGATATTTACCCTATCAGAATGTGGCTCTACACAGACACTCATCAGTATCCTCTCATAAACACATATGCCAACCTGCCTTTGGTCTATAGGACATTGTCCAGGATTAAAGGATGACAAAACCAATGAAGTGACTACATTGAGGAATCACTTTTGAACATTTTTGTGGTTACTTTAAAAATTATTATTGCTGCCTTTTGACTTTAAGTTTTCATCATTTGGTTTGTAGACATTAATGAGTCCTTGGGACCTGCTAAATACATATAGTCAAATATCTTTATACTGTAGTTTGCTATAGAAAATAATGAAAACACTGAAGTAGAGAATACTGAGCCACTGCCTCTAAATAGAACACTGGATTATGCTGCAGGGTTCCACAGACTACCTTTTCATTAGCAGATTAAAACAGAGCCATTTCTGGTGAGTCTATATTTAATTGATGACTGAAAGACACTCATCTTGATGAAATCCAATGAAAGGAAGGAAAATGAAGCATTAATGTGCAGAGAAAGGTGTTCTAATATTAAATTATCTGAGTCTCGGATAAAGTTACATATCAGGGACTTGAAAATGAGAATAAAAGAGAAATATGGGATTAATAAACTTTACTTGACTGCAAAGACCTGACTTCATCTATTAAAATGGTAGGATAAAAAGCAATGAAGCATAACTAAGGGAAATTCAATAACTAATAAACATTTCAAACTTCAGTGGGAAAAGCATAAGAAGAAACAAAATCATGTGAAAATATATGTATTTTTGGGTTGAGTAAGATGCTTACTTAGTTGAAGAGCAAAGTATAGTTGATGGGACAATGACCAGGTACAAGACTGGGTTCTGGTTGCCCAGCTGCTATTTCACCCTTCTCATGCATGTAGTCACCTCAGGACTTTGCCCTGCTCTGTGTTCACCTCCTCAGGCCTTCTGCCATCACTGACACCAGATCTGTAATATTGTATATGTCAGCTGCTTGGTGGTGCCTGGATGACCCAATCTCATAGGGTACATAGCATGAGGCTATTGTCTCTTACTATGCAAGTATTGAATCAAAGAGCACTTGTTGATTATCTGGTGTCAATCAGG
>NW_006204412.1:50477-71328 GCF_000334495.1 Tupaia belangeri chinensis | reverse complement strand
ATTTAGATTATGAAGAGACCTTACCCAGCATCATAAACACCTCAGTCCAGACCAGCCGAGACCACCATACACATCCTTGTCAACAGATACTAAACCTTATCTGTGTCCCACAAGTGTCTTACCTCTCCATTTCCCCCCAAATTTCCTTCAATCTTCCCCTCCTACACTTTGTCTCTAGTGTCCTTTACAATTGTTAATACTTTTATGTTCTTCAGTCTTTCAGTCTCTACCATAGAGTGCAGACTGTCAGTATATGTTAAGTGGAGACATACATATCCCTCTTTCATAGCCTGACTTGCTTCACTCAGCAACAAATCTTCCATATGTCCACCTTCTATCAAATTCCAGGGCCTTGTTGTTTTTTATACTGAATAGTATTCCATGGAGTATATGTGCCAAAATTTTTCAATCTACTCATCTGTTTGTGGACATTTAGGTTGGTTACATGTCTTAGCAATCATGCATAAGACTGCAATGAAAATAGTTGTGCATGCGTTTTTCTGACTGAGTGCTATCCTGTCTTTTGGGTAGATACCCAGGAGTGGAATTGCTGGATCATATGGTGGTTCTATTTGAAGGTCTTTGAGGAACCTCCATATCATCCTCCATAGTGGTTGGACCAATTTACAATCCCACCAACAATTTAGAAGTGTTCCTGTATCACCACATCCCCTCCGGCATATATCGTTATTTGTTTTTTTTTCATCTTCACCATTCTGACAAGGGTTAGGTGATATCTCAAGCTGCTTGAGTTCCCTGTGTATTCTGGTTATCAATCCCTTATCTTAGGCATAGTTAACAAAAATTCTCTCCCATTCCGAGGGCTGTCAGTTAACACTAATTACAGTGTCCTTTGCTGAGAAGAAACTCCTTAATCTGATGCAATCCCACTTGTCTATTTGGGGGACCATTGCCTTGCTTTGGTGGTCTTGCCTACCCCAGTGTCTCCCAGAGTTTCCCAGTGTTTTTCACCAGTAGTTTTATAGTTTGTGGTTTTAGGTTTAGATCTTTGATCCACTTTGAATTGATTTTTGTTAATGGTGACAGATAGGGGTTCAGATTCATCTTTCTGCAAGTGGATACCCAGTTTTTCCAACACCTTTTGCTAAAGAGGTTTTCCTTTTCCCACTGGATGGACTGGTACCCTTTTTCAAAGGCAAGTTGGCTGTATGTTTTGGGATTTATTTCTGGAGTCTCTACTCTGTTCCATTGGTTTTCGTGTCTATTTTTGTGTCAATATCATGTAGTTTTGACTATCAAAGCTTTGTAATATATTTTGGGGTCAGGAAGTGAGATGTCACCTACTCATCTTCTTGCACGCTTCTTGTGCAGGATGGCTTTGACAATACAGGATCTTTTATAATTACAGACAAATTCTGATTGTCTTTTCCCAGATCTGTGAAGAATGTCTCTTGTAATTTCATAGGGAATTGCATTAAATATGTAGATTAATTTGTGTAGAATTGCCATTTTGATTATATGCTCCCAATCTAGGAACATGGGGGTGGCCTTCCACTTTTTTGTGTAATTTTCAATTTCTTTTGTAAGATTTCATGGTTTTCCTTGTAGCGGTCCTTGACTTCCTTGGTTAGATTTATTCCAAGGTATCCTATATTTTTGTGGCTATGGGATTACTTTCTTCAGTTCTGCCTCTGTCTGTTGTTGTTTGTATATAGAAATGCTATAGATTTTTATAAGTCAATTTTGAATCCTGCCACTTTACTGTATTCATTTATTACTTTGAGAAGCTTTTTCAAGGATACCTTTGGGTCTTCTATGTGTGCAATTATGTCATCTGCAAACAAAGATAATTTCAATTCTTTGATCCCTATTGTAATGCCTTTTATTTATTTATTTTCTTTTGTCTGATTGCATTGGCTAGGACTTCCAGCATGATATTGAAAAGGCATAGAGAGAGTGGACAATCTTGTTTTGTTTCAGTTTTTATTGGAAAACCTTTCAGTTTTTCTCCTTTCAGTATAATGTTAGCTATGGGTTTTTCATATATGGTTTTTATTATGCTGAAAAATAATCCTTTTATGCTGATTTTGCTGTGTCTTAATCATGAAGTGATGTTGTATTTTGTCAAATATTTTTCTGCATCAATTGAAATGATCATATGGTTTTTATCTTTCTTTCTGATAATATGGTGTATTACATTTATGGTTTTGCGTATATTGAACCATCCTTGCATCTCCAAAATAAAGCCTACCTGGTTGTGATGAATAACCTTTTTTTACATGCTGTTGAATACAGTTAGCAAATATCTTGTTGAGAAATTTTGTATCTATATTCATCAGGCATATAGGTCTGTAGTTTTCCTTTTTTGTCATATCCTTATCCATTTGGGGAATGAGGGTAATGGAGGATTCATAAAATTAATTTGGAAGAGTTCCTTTTGGATCTCTAGAAATAGTGTGAGTAGAATGGGGGTTACCTCTTCTTTAAAAGTTTTGTAAAATTCGACAGTGAAGCCATCAAGGCCTGAACTTTTCTTTGTTGGGAGGTTATTTATTACTGATTCAATCTCATTGCTTGTTATAGGTCTATTCAGGCTTTCTATGCCCTCCTGAGTCAATTTTGGTAGATTATATGTGTCCAGGAATTTGTTCATCTCATCCAAGTTTTCTTCTTTGTTGGCATAGAGTCACTCATAATATCCTCTAATGATGTTTTGTATTTCTGTTATGTCTATTGTTATATTGCCTGCTTCATTGTAGATTTGATTTACCTGGTTCCTTTCTCTCTTCTTCTTAATAAGTTTCACTAGTGGTATATCTATTTTGTTTATTTTTTCAAAGAACCAGCTTTTACTTTCATTTATTTTCTGTATAGTTCATTTATTTTCTATTTTATTTATTTCTGTTAGTATCTTTATTTCCTTTCTCCTGGATTCAGTGACTGTGAACTCCTGTGTTTCCCCCACTGTGAAATAATTTGCTGCTATTCTCTTCTTTCTAGTAAGTCCTCTAGTGTGGGAATGACAGGAGTTTTGCAATCAAATTTGTGAAGGGGAATTTCACTAATTTTGAAACCACTACAATGATGTGGAAAGAATTCTCCAAAACTCACAATGCTCAGATGGTTAGCTACTATGCACCTAATCATCTCTAGGCAGACAGTAGGAAGTAAAACAGAAAAGTAAAGAAAAAGAAAGTAGGAAATAGAAATAGGGAGAGAAGATGAAGAAAAAAGAAGGAAAGTACTAAAAGAAAGAGAGAAAAAAATCACCTCATAAAAAATGAAATTGGGATGAAAGTGGAAAACTGTGTGGTGTGCAAAGGCCAACAACAGGTTTCTATATGACAGAGAATATAAGAAATGTGTATAGACATTTAATTGCATAAGTCAATCAAAGAGAAAATTTTACGGTTATTCAAGAAAAGAATTCAAATGTATGTGTTCCTGAGGTTGTTATATGACTTTATTTAGTGGATTCCTGAGGTAGAGTGATTGAAAACAAACAAGTTTCAACAATACATTCATTTGCAACTTTAACTTTAATAATTTTGATAGTCAAATAAACAGCCATAATTAAGGCTTACGGTCAAACACATGAGTATGATAAACATTTCAACAGTAATTTACTCTGTAAAAAAGAGGCCACAATTCTAATTCCAAATTAATTGTGCTTGCCTCTATCAAAGTGAGAGTCATGAGTGCTAACTGTATATATTATAAAGGAATCTAACTTATTCATGGGATATCATTTTGTTGTGTTTAAGTTTACCTTCTTATTTCTTTTATAAGCAAGAGAGACAGAGAGACAGCCCCACTAATAGGTATATGATGCCACAATCCACCCCTAGCCTCAGCCGGTCCCAGATCATGGTCCCAGATCAAGTGTGTACCATCTCAGGGAAGTCATTGGACTTGAATCTATTATAAATCCTTCCCATGTGAGCTAGCCCCACAGAATGTTAAGTTTTCTGTCCAGTCCCCAGGAAATATTTTCTTTAAATAATGTACTGTTATACAGGTTACAACATAGAGAGGAGAGGTTTTCTGTCTCAGTTCATAAGAGAGGTTATAGAATCTCTATGATTCCTCCCTGGTTTATTTTTTATCTTAATGCAACTTCTACAGTGGCTTCATTGCTACAATTTTATAGCAAGTTTCTAAATGATGTAGTTTTCTATTTTTTACTATTTTGTAATACTTATAGATATGTGATCTTTTCTTATAAAATTTTAGCATTAATTGCTCAATGTCTTCAAAAATCCATGCTATATTTTTCAGAGACTGTATTGAATCCATAGGATACCTTATCAATACTCAGTATTCCAATTCACAAATAGGCATATCTCTTCATTTCTCTAGGTCTTCACTAATTTCTGGAAGTTTATGCCATTTTTATTTGACTATGTTTAAGTAGCTGGTGTATTTTAAGTATTTTATTGATGCTTTAAAAAAACATTTATTTTTATTTATTTATCTATTGTGATTTTTCAGGCCACTAGGTCTGGGACTTGAACCACAGTCGGCCAAGTGGGAGTTCAATGTCTCTACTGTCATGCCACCTGCCAGCCCCAATGCTATTTTAAATTACACTGTGTTTTCATTTTTGAATTTCACATTTCTTTGGTACTATACAGAAATAAAATTACCTCTGTTCTTTGAGCTTGGATATGTATCCTTGCTAAATTCACTCGTTAATTTAAGAAGGGAATTTTTTTAACAGAGGTTATAGGGTTTTCTAACTATATAATGATCTTACCTGTGGGGAAAGTAGCAGATATACTACTTTATTTACAATCTTTATATCAACTAAATAAAGAATATTAATAAATACACAGCTAAAAAAATAGATATATAGATGGTAAATAGTGAGATGATAGAAAGATAGATGATAGATATTCCAATAAAATAATGGTTTTTATATTTCATACATGCATCTTTTCCGGTGGCCTTTATTTCTTCATAGCTACATTCCAACTGTTATCCTAACTTATTTAATCACTCTTTCAAGTGCAAGTGTGCTTGACAAGAACAAGCAGATGGCATAATGGTTACATCACTCCACTCCCACATGGCAAACCATGGTTCAAGTACCAGACCCAGTGGCTTGAACTCATGCCAGGCACATGTGTGTGTGCTCAAAATCCTAAGAGTAGGATAGAGAAAAAGGCATTATAGCATGATGATCTCCCCTGGAGGGTGATTTCTCGCTTTCTGTCTCTCTGTCTCTCTGGTGAGTGCACACACCCTATAGCAAAAGTCACCCTCTCTCTAAAAAACAATAACAACCAAAAGAAACTACCTCTTTTTTGTTGGTACAGTCTCTAATATAGCACATAATTGATAGTGCTTTTATAATTATTGTCAATGTTTGCCTCACTGTTACCAAATCATTTACACTTAAGTTTTAGATGAATAAATAATTTGAGAATTTGGAAAACAAATGTACACAGTCCCTACATAGTCTTTATAATCATGAACCTTGAACATTCACTCAAACTTTTTGAGTCATCCATGAAATCTTATCTTATGATATTAACTATGGCATATCAGAAAAATAACACAAGTAAAATTACTAAATCTTATTTTTTTCTCAGAATCTTGGCAATTTTATTGTTTTGTTTTTCTTTGCCTTTTTTTTTAACCATTACCTCTAATGTTTTGATCTCATTGCTTGTAAATATGCATTAAATCCAGAACTAGAACAATACACCTATAGTCAGTATTATAGTCTGTACTCCAGATCATTTCCAGAAACAAATCAGTTGAGGTAGTCTAACTTCTATTAAGATTCCCAATAGTGTTTAAAATCACTGAGACTGCATTCATACTTCCTACTGCTATCCATAACAATATACCATCTTTTTGATTCAAGGTGGAGCTTAGAAAGGTAGCTAATTTTTTAAAAAGTACCAAAGACTTTGACACACTTCAGAACACAAATTTTCTATCTCCATCTATATTTCTGTCTTCACTTTCTGGAGTCACATAGTCCTTATTAAAGTAAAAACGTGAAAAGTTGGTGATAAGTATTTATGTCACCAATGCTATCACTATTTAACACTATCTAGCACAGATACAAATACTGTCTGGCAAAACATAATAGATCATGGACATTTTTCTGAATATATTTCAAGCTAAAAAATACACCAAATATGTACAGTATAAATAAAATCCCATTTTTAATAAACCTGAAAATAGAAGGAAGTATAACAAAAGTGAGTTAAAATTTTTATATAACAAGTTTCTTTATGGTAAAATGTTGACCATTTGCATGTATTGTTTTGAGAACACTTCAGATGACTTGCCCATTTTTCAGTTGGATTATTTGTTTTATTACTGGTGAGTTGTTAGAGTTTCTTGTATATTCTGTTTATTAATCCCTCATTGTGTAACTTGCAAATAGTTTCTCCCATTCTACAGGTTGTCTTTTCTTTCTGTTGATCATTTCTTTTGCTTCACAAAAACTTTTTAGTTTAATGTAATCTCAATTCTCTATTTTTGCTATTGTCCCCTGTGCTTTTGAAGTTTTATTTTTTAAATATTTGTTTAGACAAATGTCCTGGAGATTTTCCCCTACTCTTTGTCTCTTCTAGTCATTTCATAAATTATGATCTTACATTTAACTCTTTAATCCATTTTGAGTTAATTTTTTGTATACAGTGAACATAGGGATCTAATTTCTTTCTTCTGAGTAAGGATATCCAAATTTCCCAACACCATTAATTAAAGGGGTGGCATCACAAGGTAATGAAAAATGTTTGAAATGATAAATATGTTTAGTGTCCTGATTGTATCATTATATATATTGTGTGTGTATGTATACACAAATGTATATATATGTACACACCAAACTGTGTCACATAAGTATGTACAATGATTATATGGCAATTAAAATATATTAAAAATCAGTGAAATGTTAAAAAATAGAATGTGTTCATTCTAAGATCAGAGGCAATACAATAATATTTTCAGTCTCCAAATCTCTTTAACACTATAGTGGATTTATACTATGAAATAGTGCCAAAATATATACACACACGCACATATATATATATGTGTGTGCGTGTGTGTATATATATATATATGTTTGTATGTATGTGGTGGAAAGTAAGAAGGGAATTCATGTTTATGTACAAATCACATTGTTGCTTACAAAGAAAATCTTGTTGGATCTGTTTAAAAGCTGCTAAAACAAATAGGTGAAATTACCAGATATAGAATACAAGGTCGATGTACAAAAATAAATTTTATTTCTCTATGTTAGCAGCAGTCAAAAATTGAAGTTAAAAAGCAATGGCATTGAAAATTGCTTCAAAAATATAAAATACTTAGAAATAATTTTTTTAAAAGAACAAATAAATTTGACAAAAGATGTGATTTTTACACACAGTTCTTCAAAACATGGCTATAAAAATTAAAGAAAGGATTCAGATTCGACAAAAGATGTGATTTTTACACACAGAACATGAAAACATGGTTATAAAAATTAAAGAAAGGATTCGGTAGGTGAATAGTGGTTAAAGTAATGGACTTCTACATAGCCAAGTGTGGTTTGAGTCCTAGATTCAAGGGCTGAATCTCATGTCAGAAGTGTGTGCAAAAGTCCCCCAAAAAACCACAGGACTTCTACATAGCCAACTGTGGTTTGAGTCCTAGACTCAAGGGCTGAATCTCATGCCAGAAGTGTGTGCAGAAGTCCCCAAAAAAACCACGGGAGAATGGAGGAGAAGGGAATTGTAGCATAGTCTCCCCCACTGAGCAGTGATGTCTTGCTTTCTGTCTTTCTAGTGAGTGCACGTGCCCCATAAAGAAAATAAAATCTCAAAAACAATTGAAGAAAACCTAAATAAATTGAGAAATGTATTAATTTGTTGGAACACTCTAATACTGTAAAGGTGTCGATTTTATCCAAATTTTTCTATGGGTTCAATATATTCCAAACAAAATCTCAGCAGGTTTTTCTACACAAATTGGCAAGCTGATTGTAAAATTTATATATAAATTCAGAAGATATAGAATAGGTAAAATAGCTTTGAGTAAAAAAAAATCAGAGAATAAAAACTACCTCAGTTTAAGACTTATTATAGTAATCAAGACAATATTTGCATCAAGATTAATTAATATATCAATGGAACAGAAGACAGTTCTGATATATATATGTGTGTGTGTATATATATATATATATATGACATATAGATATATCTATATATGATATATAGATATATCAGAACTGATATATAGATATATCTATATATCATATACATATATATACATATCCTGTAAGGATTTGGGGCATGCAAGCAGCATATTTTCAAGCCACCATGGCCAAGATTTGAACCACGTGATCAGCCGTATGGAATCGCGTTCCTTAACCACCAGGCCACAAGACTAGTCCTAGGAAGTCATTTTTTTAATGTAATGAAATTGAAAAACAGACAAACAAAACAAAAACAAGAACAAAACCCTCCAAGTTTCAACTGATAAGTATTAAATTTAAAATTCTGGTAAAATGCTCAAACAGAATTATTACAAAGTTCTGTAAATGAAGAAGTATATTCGTAATTATGGAGACAAAAAGAAGCTTAAGTTTTTGTTTCAAAGTAACTTGAAAAACAGCATGTCTTTAGGTCCAGCAGACTGATGCCACTGGGAGGCAGTGGTTCAATTCTCTGCCCATCAAAGAGCTGGGCATTATGGCATGCACATGCTGTCCCTGCTACTCAAGTCACTGAGGTGGGCGGGATCTTATTTTTGTGGCCAGTGTCAACAGCATAACATGACTCTGTCTAAAATCTGGGCATGGTGGCATGCAAATGAAGTCACAGCTACTCTGGAGCCAGAGACAGGAGAATCTTAACATAGGGAGATCCTGTTTTAAAAAGTGAAAAGAAATTTTAAAAAAGAATATCTTTATATATGTGAATATACCAATTAATAAAATTAATTTATGTTGGAAATTTTTAGAAGGATGTAATGTAAAATGTTGAGTAAAAATTAATTTTCATTTTAATTTAATTTCTCTATTTTATTACATTACTGTGATTTTGTTTATAATAAATAGCAATTATTTAAGGTAAAAAAGAAGTTACAGATGTAGAAAATGGATCATTGTATTTTTGTTAAATTATATAAATGTTACTGAGCAAGGGAAGCTTAATCTTTATTGTTTGACTTTGATTTTTTGGCATAAATAGCCTGTGTAGCACATTATTGTGGAATCTTCTGTTCTCTATGGACACTGTCCCCAATGATACATGTTTCAGGATCTTTGCCAAAATTTATTACATGAAAGATTCATTAATGACGTTAGAAGCTAATTCACCAAGGACTCTTACTTATTCACTTCATTTTATTTTGGGCAATAAAAGAAGCATGAGTTTTATCATTGTGAGAAATCATCCTTTTCTTTAGGAAGATTTTAATAATGTTTATTTCTAAATCAGAGTGCTTCTAATATCAGATCTTTAATAAACAGCTTTCATAATCTAACAAACGCACTGGTAGAAGCCACAATGTAGAAATGAAGATCAGATCAGTCCATGTCATCCAAGGAAGGCCCATGAGGTGAGTATGGGTCTACGATTACATGACCAGAAGTCCATGTACAAACCTGTGCAATACATTCTTCCTCATCCTAACCCTCAGGATGTTCAGGAACAGATAATCAATGTAAATGATTATGTCTGTGGTATTTTTGAGACTTGGAGAGTAATTTTTATCTTAGAAACTATTTGATCAAAATTACAAAGATGTGACTAGTTCATTAAATTGGGATAAAAAGAAAAGACTCATAACTTTGAATTGATTAAAGCACTGATAGGGTTGGGTTCGTGCACAAAAATTAACATGTCATCTAAAGACAGATGACATAAAGGATTTCCAGAATCATTCCTAAGTTGAAATATATCTACCACTATAATCAAGAACTCTGCTCTCTTTATATGTCCTGTTTTCTATAAGACAAAAGTAATAAATAGAAGTAAGTCAAACAATTGTGTCAACTTTTTTCAGGATATTTTCAAATAAAAATAGGGACCCAGTTTCCAGGGTTGTGTAAAGCACCAACTAGATGTGTCAAGATCAAAGAAAGGAGAGGCAGGTGGACCGTGTATGTAACCCTCTTTGGTGTCTCAAGTCTATTATTCTATTAATGTTTTTTAATTACATAATGAATTGTTCATCTTTTAATTAACATGTTGTTACTTTTATGTTGTTACTTATGACACTCACATTCTTAGGAGTGCCCCAACTCTTCCTATATAATAAATCATGGTCAGTCCTTGTTTCTTCTAATGGAGGTTATAAACTAGGAAGGTTTACTTAAGGAAATGGGCATAGTTTAGGCAGAGACTATCATCTACTTATGAAGAAAACAATTATTTGAAAGCAATCAAGTGAAACTTTAACATACCCAAGTAATGGGAGTTTCCATAAGAAATGCTGTGCTTATTTTTCCAGTTTAATAATGATCTTGAAAAGGGTGAAGTATGAAATCATTTGAACAGTTATTAGTATAGTTGGTCTGGGCCAAGGAACTAGCAAAGAGCAGTTATTGTATAAAAATAGGAACATGGAAGTCCTTGAACTCTCATTTAACATGTATCTGACAAGTATGTAAAGAAGCTTAAATGAGGGGCCAGCAGTTAGCATAATGGCTATGTCGCTGTATTCCCACGTAGCTGACCGTGGTTCAAGTCCCGGACCCGGTGGCTTAAATCACGCCAGGCACGTGTGCGTGCATGCCCAAGATTCTGAGAGGAGAATGGAGGAGAAGGGATTGTGGCGTGGCCATCCCCTTGGTGGGTGAATTCTCGCTTTCTGTCTCTCTGTGGCTCTCTGTCTGTCTGGCGAGCGCACGCGCCCTGTAGCAAAAACCTCTCCAAAAAAAATTAAAAAGAAGCTTAAATGAAAAATATACAAGAAATGTTATTTCTCTGCCAACCACAGCAATACATCAAGTACCACTTTCTCACCTTAATGGTGTTATGTTGGCGCTCAGAAAGCACTCAGATTACAGAGTGAGACTTAGGAGCCACTCAGCACATCTATTCTACCAAAAGCAAGAGCAAGCTAGACTTTCCTATGTTAGAATCAGGGATATGCAAATGTAAGAGTGTCAGAATAGTTTTATAATTTAATCTGCATAATAAACAATATGACATCATCTAGGCCTGAGGCTAAGTGTCTAGATTTGACACTAAGTATCAGACTCCTTCAGCCCTGTTGTTGTTATATTAAATAAGATTAACATGGAGTTTTTCACAACATTTTGCATCTTCTATTAAGCATAAGGGGGTCTTAATACGTTTTGGGAGATTCAGAAAGAGTCCTCTGACTACTCTAAACAAAGCTGAGGAGCAAGTTAGTAACAGACAAAATCTCAATCAGAAAATGGGATGGAGTAAGGGAAAGAAGAAAAACATGACAACTAAATGAAATTCTTCCAGAAACGTAGTTTAGCTAGAATTGCTACCACACTGTATGGTGCTTTTGGAGTTACTTCTCACAATTCCGTTGCCACTAAACAAAGCTCCCTAATGAGAGTCAGGGATTCTAAAAATATATGAATGTATATGAATGTAAAAGTATATTAATGTACCTGCAACATCAATAGTTTCAAAAGAGGGCTAAAATCAAATGCTATAGCTTGATCTTAAGTGTCAACATTGGGCAGTAAGGTTGGTGTTTGTTTTAGTCTAGCAAAGTATGGCAAGAAGGCAGACATGAGGTATTCCATTTGAACATGTTCACTTACAAGGAGTGTAAAACTTCTTGGTGCAAACATATAACATCCAGTGACATCATTTTTAGATATACACATTTTGAAATCATCAAATATTGAATATTCATAGAGTTTAGTGCAATATCTAGGATAAGCACATAGAGAAACAGAGAAGAAGAAGTATGGATAAAGTCTGAGAAATATCAGCGCTATACAGATAAGTAGGAGACAAAATTTTATAAGGGAGAAACTAAAGGAAAAGCAAAAACCAGGAGCCTGGATATCATTCAAGTTTTGTGACTAGAACGTTTTAAGAAAGGATTCATTGGACCTGGCAAATGCAACAAAGGCTATGTTAAATAGCTACACCTCATTTAGCCTTGAAGCAATAGGTAAACCTGCCAAGAGCAGTTTCAGTGGAATATATCATTCAAGTTTTGTGACTAGAACGTTTTAAGAAAGGATTCATTGGACCTGGCAAATGCAACAAAGGCTATGTTAAATAGCTACACCTCATTTAGCCTTGAAGCAATAGAAGGTAAACCTGCCAAGAGCAGTTCCAGTGGAATGATATGTACAGAAGTCATAAAAAAGTAAGGAGTGAATTAGAGGTCAGGAATTAGACAAAGTTATTGCAGAATTTAAGAATGGAAATCAGACTGGAGAATGTACATAAAACAGAGTTTCTTATAACATCAGCGACTTGATAACACAGAATCTAAGTGTTCCATTAAGACAAATAGCAGGTATAAAATACTAGGATAATAGTCTTCAGCTGTATACAACTACAGAATGTTTTCTCACATATTGGTGAATTAAGTATATATATCAAAAGCCCTCTGAGTTCTCAACCAAAGTGGGAAAACATTGAAAAATCAAATAAAGCTGTGAACAATTTCAGAAACTCATGAGAAATTCTTTTTTTTAAGAATTATTTTATTTAACTTCATTTATGTATTTACTGTTTTTTTTTTTTTTTTTGAGAGGTTGTTTGCTATAGGGCACGTGCACGCACCAGACAAACAGAGAGCGACAGAGAGACAGAACGCGAGAAATCACCCCCAAGGGGGGATGGCCACGCCGCAATCCCTTCTCCTCTGTTCTCCTCTTGGGATCTTGGGCACGCACGCACACGCGCCCGGCATGAGTTTTAAGCCACCGGGTTCAGGACGCAAACAGCAGGCAACTACATAGCCATTACTCTAACTGCTGGTCCCTGTATTTACTGTTTTAATTTGACCAGAGCTGGGGAGAGAGTGGGAAAGTGAGAAAGCAAGCCACCGGGTCCGGGATTGAATCATAGTCGACCACGTGGGAGTTCAGCACCCTTAACCATCATGCTATTTGCTAGCCCCAGAAACTCATGAGAAATACTAGAATATGTTTGTCTATAGGGAATTATACTTTGCAGAGTATTATGTCTTTAATGACAGTGAAATTTAGTCATCAACTGTTTTGACAGATGGGTATTGAAAATCTTGTTGTATCATAACCATAATACATGTGTTTTCAATCTCTCCAGAGAAATAAATTCTAAGCAGATAATAAATTTGAATAAAATTTATTTAAGATAAAGAGAAAATTCTTAATAAAGGACACATAACGTTCATGTTTCCATTGCTCTCAGAGGAACAAGTGTAATGCTATTGACAAATCTATTCCAAAGGCTAAATTAAACGTTTGAATATATTGTTAATATCATTGACAAATTACATTATACTTTGAATATATTATTAATATCATTGACAAATTGCATTATACTGGGACATATTATTGAAAGTTTCTTAAGAAAAGTCAATTACTTTTCATATCATAGGTCATGACCATCTAGTAGGCAATAAAACTAATTTTAATTATATTTCTATTTGTTTTGAGTGAGATAAATTGGAATAAATACCACCAAAGGTAATAATTAGGTATAATCTAAAGATTAGTTTTGTTGTTATTTACTGTAGTTGTTTCTGAAATATGTTTAGTGTGTGGTCCTCATATATACTGAATTGCAATGTAAAACATTTATCTTACCACATGTTTTGGTTTAAAGGGTCAGAAGACACGTTTCAAACCTATCTAAGGACATATCAATAGAGTTGAGAGCATATATTGTTTATTAAAAATTTTTACTATCAAGTAAATAAATACATATAATGTAAGTGTGGCTTTTTTTTAGAGAGAGAGAGAGAGATCTGCTATAAAGCATGTGCACTTGCCAGGCATACAGAGAGCTAGAAAGTGAAAAATCACTCCCCATGGGTATGGCCATGCTGCAATCTCTTCTTCTCCATTCTCCTTTCAGGATTTTGGGCATGCATGCACATGAACCCATTGTGACTTTCAAGAAGCCTGGTTGGTACTTGAAACACAGTTAACTATGTAGAAGTCCAGTAATCACTAAGCCATCCACTAGTCCCCAAAATTCAATGTGTGGTATATCTAAACAGGATGCATTGCAAAACATTTCCATACCCTATGCTGAACCTTATCTTTGTTTCAAATGCACATTGGCCAGAATTCAGAAGATAATGATGAGAAACCATACGACAATAACGAGTTTCATCCTCCTGGGACTGACAGATGACCCCCAGCTACAGATTCTGATTTTTATATTTCTCCTTATCACCTACATGTTGAGTGTAAGTGGAAACCTGACTATCATCATCCTCACATTAGTGGATTCTCACCTTAAGACCGCCATGTACTTTTTTCTCCAAAATTTCGCATTCTTAGAAATCTCATTCACCTCTGCCTGTATTCCTAGATTCTTGTACAGTCTATCAACAGGAGACAGGGTCATTACCTACAATGCTTGTGTATGCCAACTCTTCTTTACAGACCTGTGTGGAATAGTAGAGTTTTTCCTCCTGGCCACCATGTCCTATGATCGCTATGTAGCCATCTGCAAACCCTTGCATTACATGACCATCATGAACCACAGAGTCTGTCAAAGGCTCATCTTCTGCTGTTGGGTGATTACTTTGTTCCTCATCCTCCCACCACTTAGCTTGGGGCTAAATCTGGAATTCTGTGACTCTAATGCCATTGACCACTTTGTCTGTGATGCTAATCCTATGCTGAAGATCTCATGCTCAGATACGTGGTTCATAGAGAAAATGGTGGTTGTCTGCTCTGCGCTAATTCTTTTCCTGACTCTGGTGTGTGTAGTTTTGTCCTACTTATATATTATTAGAACAACTCTAAGATTTCCCTCTGCTCAGCAAAGGACAAAAGCCTTTTCCACTTGTTCTTCCCACATGATTGTGGTCTCCATTACCTATAGCAGCTGCATCTTTGTCTATATCAGACCTTCAGCAAAAGATGACATGGCCATCAATAAAGGGGTGTCATTACTTGCTACTTCCATTTCCCCCATGTTAAACCCATTTATTTATACTCTGAGGAACAAGCAAGTGAAACAAGCCTTTAACAACTTAGTCAAACGAACTCTAAGATTTCCCTCTGCTCAGCAAAGGACAAAAGCCTTTTCCACTTGTTCTTCCCACATGATTGTGGTCTCCATTACCTATAGCAGCTGCATCTTTGTCTATATCAGACCTTCAGCAAAAGAAGATGGCCATCAATAAAGGGGTGTCATTACTTGCTACTTCCATTTCCCCCATGTTAAACCCATTTATTTATACTCTGAGGAACAAGCAAGTGAAACAAGCCTTTAACAACTTAGTCAAACGATTTATATTTTTCTTTAGGAACTAGGGGAGTGTAGACATCAGCATCTGTAAGCATATTTTCTTAGTGTGTATTCTATTTGTGTAGTGTCTATCTAGAGTAGGTCTTCTATTCTGTATTGGACCCACTAGAGTCACCCTTGTTTCTTCCTATAAATCAGCATTTTCTTAAATTATAGCATTTATTAAGAATAAATGAGAAATAGTTATTTCATGAAATCTAAGCATGATCTCATCCCCAACCTGGCTTAGCCAATGTCTTCATTGTAAAATATTGAAACAATAGTTTACATTACCCCTCTGAAACAAAACTACTCATATGGGGAATGATACAGATATTAAATAGAATTGATGCCTTATCTGGGAAGAATTTGGTTAAAATAGTTGCAAAGTTACAAGTAGCAATATGGAATAAATTATAGAGTACTGTAACACAGTCAAGTGCCCATAGATATTAAATATTCAATGTTATTTCAAAACAGCTAGAAGATTTCAAACGTTTGTAACACAAAGGAATGGTAAAAGTTTGAGATGGTGGATATATTTATTGCACTGATTTGATCATTATGTATTGCATTCATGTATTGAGAAATAACACTACCATAAATATGTGCAACTTTAGTATGCCAATTATAAATTATAACTAAAATGATTGTTTTAATTTGAAATTTAAATAGAAAATGAACCAATTCTGTTTTGTTTTGTTTTTTTTCTTTTTGGAGAGGTTTTTGCTATAGGGCGCATGTGCTTGCCAGAAAAACAGAGAAAGACAAAGAGACAGAAAGCAAGAAATCAACCCCCCCACCCCCACCCAGGGAAGATGACCATGCTGTAATCCTTTCTCCTCCATTCTCCTCTCAGGATCTTGGGCACGCACACACACATCCCCAGCGTGAGTTTAAGCCACCAGGTCCAGGACTCGAACCGCAGCCGATTACATGGAAGTCCAACACCGTAGCTATTACTCTAACTGCTGGTTCCCAAGATAGAAACATTAACAGACATGTGCCCATCATCCAATTCTATAATTATCAACATAAGAAAATTTTCATTCTCTGTGGCCCCCAATCTTATATTCTTTGGCTAGCATTTTACCCTATAGTGTTTCACCCATAAAGTAATTGAATTTCACAAGTTTATCAATAGGCATATTGAATTGATAGGGGTTTTTTTGTTTGTTTGTTTGGCTTTTTTTGGAGAGGTGTTTGCTATGGAGCACATGCACTTGCCAGAAAGAGAGAAAAAGAGAGACAGAAAGCAAAAAATCACCACCCCAGGAGGGTTGGCCATGCCACAATCCCTTCTCCTCCATTTCCTCTCAGGATCTTGGGCACGCACATCCGGCATGAGTTTAAGCCACCAGGTCCGGGACGCAAACGATGGAGGGTACATGAGAGTCCAGTGATGTAGCCATTACACCATCTGCTGGTCCCACTTTCTTCTTTTTTTTAATTAACCCTTATGCCTTTATTCCACACAACAAAATGATCAAAAAATCACAATAAATTATCATAGTAAGTGTTCATAAATTATCATATCAAGTGTTCCCCTGGTTCACTTAAAGATATTCTTATTGTTTTTGTTGTCTAACGATAGTTTTATTTTGTTGTGTTTGTGTGTGTATGTGTGTGTGTTGTTTCCCTTTTTCTCTTTTATGCATTTCTGAATTAAGCTGGATCATTATAGGATACTTTCTTACTTGCTTCTTTAGCACCCAATTTTCTCTCACATAATTAAATTTAATTCTTAATCAGCTTCAGTTTCTCATTTTTTAGGCAAAAATAGTTTATAGATGAGGTTGTACACCTACTACGGCATCACATCATGATCTACTTAAAGTCTGGTTGATCTACTCTCAGTGGTCCCTATATTAGCCATTTTGTTCATATTTTCTTGGCCTTATACCTTTACTAGAATTGTCCCATCAACTTTTCACAAATGTTTGTTAGCATATTCTAATGCATTGCCTAGATGCATAGTTTCAATGGGGTCTAAACCTTTGTTTTCTTTTATATTTCTATGAATTAATAACTTCTTTGATAAGCTCTTTAGTTAGCTGAAGTACAGGAAAGACAAGATAAATATTTGACTTCTTATCTTTTTTAATCAATGTTTTAAAATATTGAGTCCTTGCAATTTTCACTGATGATCAATTCATTTACTTTTATAATGTTATAAAATCATAAGTTATTACATATTATTATATGTGATATGTTTCAATCCACTACAGTCATTAACTGTGTTTCAAGATTCAACCATCCTGTTTAAGGGAAGTGTGTGGGATTCAAACAGGCCCACCTGACCTCATGATATGACTTTTGCTCCTTCCCTCTCTCTCATACAAGATGTTCCAGGCTTCATTTGTATTTTTCCCCTCATCTGGAAATAATCATTTCTCCAGAATGTCCTGATTCCTGTCTGTGAGAAATAGAATTTAAGAGCTACATTCTGCCGCTAGAATTGCCAATAATAGGTCATTGGAAAAGTCCTGACATATTTTCTATGTTTTTCTATGCAAAAATGCATTATGACTTTCCCAATGACCCAATGTTATATGAATAATGGGTCTTCATTCATGCCAGTTTATATCATTTGATTCTACAGCACTTATTTCTGCCCTTGGAATAGACTTAGAAAATAAACTCTACCTTTATAGTTCTACCTATTAACAAACATCTCAATCAATTTAACATCCATGCAAAATTTAATAACTGCTATAGCTTAATGAAATTTTACAAATGTGTCCTCTATTTAGTAACTGCTATAAGGCTCAGATAAAAGAATTCTGCACATCTATGTAGTTTTCAAATCACATTTTTATTTGCAGAATTTATCAACTATTGGACTGCACTTGTTGAATGATCATGGAATCAATTCTAGATCATAAAAACTTCCAGAATATGAACCGTTGGGGGACAAATAAGCCAAATTAAAGTACTTCCCCAATACAATTGTGTATTATTTCCTTCTATAATTCACTACTAATTTAATTTTTTAATCTAATTTAGACCAAAGTAGTATCACTACTATCCAGAATCAAATGAGAAAGGTTGTAGAGTAATTTATGGTATTTTTCTGTATCAAAAGATTTATTGTCATTTACTGGCTGATAAATGAATATACTATGTTCCTGTTCACATCTGTTCTCTAACAATGAATCTCTTTTTACCTCCTATTTTTCCTTCACTAATGAATGTAAAACTCTCTCTCTTGACAGATATAAACAGGCCCCTATACAGCAGGAAAATTTTATTAATGATAATGTGGCAAAATGATGGTTGTCAAATGAAGATTTCTACTTAGAGAACAACTTTTCATTTTTTTCTCAACTTAATCATTGCTATACTCAATTTAAATAATTAATTTGTTAAGCAATGAACGAATTTAGGTACATTTATGAATAGTTATCTTAAATGTTGTTTCTAAACTAAAATGATTAACCAAAAAAATAAAAAATATCAGGGGCCAGCAAGTAGCACGGTGATTGAGGTGCTGGACTCCAGCATCACCAACCATTGTTAAACCCCAAAACCTGACAGCTTAAAACTTAAACTGGGCACGTGTGTGTGCTTGCCCAAAATCCTGAGAGGAGAGTGGAGAAGGTATTGTGGCATGGTCATCCCCCATGTAGGAAATTTCTTGCTTTCTTTCTCTCTGTCTCTCTATGTCTCTCCAGAGATTGGATACATGCTAAAGAAAAAGAAAAGAAAAACTCAAAAAAGCAAAGAAAGAAAAAAACAAACTACTCATAAAATTCTGACTTTTGTTATCACAAAAATTGCCTTAATTTATAATTAAAAACAAAAATCCAAACTCTAAAACAGTTACTTTAGTTTCTATATTTTCCTATGTTTCCTTTCTGGAAAGCAAAAAGGGAATGAAACGGTGCCAGTCCAGTGCATTATAAATGTCCTCGCTATCTAGACAATATTATTCTAGTACAAATTGAGAGAAAATGGTATTTAGGTTGTGACTCAATGCAAAATCATGGAATATGTATTCTGCGCTTTCGTAAATTTTTCATCACCCACTTCTCACTGTTGTGTGTAGCTTTCAACTTATTCTAATGTTCACAACATGAATGTAGAAACAACAGTATATTTGGTTGCTACCCCAGATAAGGTAGATTCACTAGCAATTACTCCATATGTTCAAATAATGAGTAGAGTTTTGAGAAATTTGGGGGGAAAGGCTAGAAAAAGCCTGGATTCTAGTGGAGGCTTAGAAGAAAAACTGTTCAGAAATGATCTGGAACTCTTCAGAGATTAGAAAAGCAGCTGCACCACAATGGTGGCATTGCATGGAATTTTAAGAGGAATATCTGCCCTCTTGAATTTTGAACTTGCTTGGGACTTGTTACTCATTTTGTCTTGTGGAATGAAGATTTCTACCCCATGGTCTGTCTCATTATTCTGTTTGGTGAGTATGTATTTTGTTTCAGATGAAACTTGAAACTTTGGACCTTGTTATTCATGCTTGAACAAGTGACTATTTGGGGACTGTTAAAAAGGGATGCTTGTCTTTTATATGTAAGAAAGACATAGACCTTCAAAACCAATGAGAAAATGTCATGGTTTGGATAATGATGTGTCCTCCCAGAGTTTTAGGTTTTGGAGCATGTTCCCAGTGTAATTGTTTTGAGAAGTGGTAAGAATTTTCATAGGTAAAGTCTAGTAGACAGTGATTAGATCATGGAAGCACTACTCTCATGAATGGATTAATGGTGCCTCCTGAAACCAGTGAGTTCTAGCTCTCATGAGACAGGGTTAGTGCTCACAAAAGTAAGTTGTGATTAAAAAAAAAGATGATAGGAGTAGCAATTGGCATAATAGTTATGTTGCTGGACTCCCACATGGTCAACTGCAGTTCAAGTCCCAGACCCGTGACTTTAAACTCACGCCAGGTGCATATTTGTGTGTGTCATGGTCAACTGCAGTTCGAGTCCCAGACCCGTGACTTTAAACTCATGCCAGGTGCATATTTGTGTGTGCTAAAAATCCCAAAAGCAGTCTGGAGAATGATTGCAGTATGGCTATTCCCCCTGGAGGTGGGGGGGGTGGATGATTTCTTGTTTTCTGTCTCTCTGTCTCTCTAGTGAGCACTATACCAAAAAATCCTCCAAAAAAAAAAAAAAAAAAAAAGGGAAGAGTGGCTGTCTCCAGCTTGCCCTCCCTTCATGTTCTGTCAGTCATGTTGGGATGTAATTAGCCTGATGCTGTCCTCAGACCTTTAGATTTTCCAGTTGCCAAAATCATGACTCAAAGCTCTATTCTTTATAAATCACACAATGTCAAGTATTTCTGCTAGCAACACAACAGCACAATAAGACAACCCCATTACATGTTTCCCTGTAGCTCTGAATTACTTCTGCCCCACTCAGACTGTAGAATTCCTACAGTGGTATAGAAAAGACATGATAAAACCAAATCATGTTTTCCCATTAACTGGGCCTTAGAGATTTAAAATTATAAAGGGGAGAAAAAAA
>NW_006204412.1:48683-50375 GCF_000334495.1 Tupaia belangeri chinensis | reverse complement strand
TTAGCGGAGTAAGTTATCTTTTTTTTTTTTTAGAGGTTTTTGCCATAGGGCGCATGCACTCGCCAGAAAGAAAGAGATATACAGACAGAAAGCTAAAAATCACCTCCCCAGGGAGGATGGCCATGCCGCAATCCCTTCTCCATTCTCCTCTCTGGATCTTGGGCACACACTCACACATGCCCGGCGTGAGTTTAAGCCATCAGATCTAGGACTCAAACCGCAGTCGACTACATTGGTGTCCAGCAACAGCCGTTACACCAACTGTTGGTCCCAGTAAGTTATAATTTATATAAACTAAATCATTTGTGTAAAATATAAGAATATATTTTAAACAGCTAAATTTTGTGAATCAGGCCTTAGTCCGATGATTAAGAGAACTGTGTCTCACAGGACCAGCTGTACAGGTGGAGTAATTGACCCAGTAGCTTGAAAAATACAGCAGGCACATGTGTGTGCATGCTGCAAATTTCAAAAGGAGGGAGAAATGGAGTAGAAATTGCAGATAACTATTCTCTATGGGGTTTGTTTTCTCCCCACTCCTAACCTCCCACCCCTTAGCTCTCTCTGGTTGGTGAGTACACATTACCTCTAGATAAAAAAGAAAAAAATTAAAATTTTCAAATTTATAGCTGTTAGAATTAATTTCAAATTCTGGTCAAGTGAACAGAATAGGGCTGGCAGATGGTGTGGTGGCTGAGGGCACTGGACTCCCATGTGGCCAACGGTAGTTCCAGTTCTGGAACTGGCAACTTACTTTCTCACTCTCTTTTTCTCTCTCTCTTTCTTTCTCTTTCTCTCTCTCTGGTCAAATATAAATAAGAAAGAAAGAAAAAGAAAGGAGAAAGTAAGAAAGAGGAAGAAAGAAAGAAGAAAGAAACAAAGAATAGAAAGAAAGAAAGAAAAGAAAGAAAGAGAGAGAGAGAAAGAAAGAAATAAAGAAGGAAAATTCTTTTTAAAAAAGTGAACAGAATATAATAATGGTCCCCCAAAAGTCATGGTACACATTCAAAAGTATTAACAAATAAATGTTTCTTTTTAAGTACCTAAGTAACTTGCAAATACCATGAAATTCATATTCATGAGTATACCGAATAATATCAAAATGTTTCTATAGGTAATTTCTGGAAAGGTATAAAAGAAAATATTAAGAGAAGTTACCATATTTAAGTTATATTTTTCCTAATTCGATTATCTTAATGTTTTATATTCATAGTTAATTAAAATTACTTAAGGTAAAAATATGTTATAAAAGGTAAAAAGAGGTCATTCTATAATGTCAGCCACTGAAGATGTTACAGAACAAAATAAAAAGAAGTTGTACTTGAACTACAGTGTTTTGTTTGTATTTTCTGTGCTGGGCCTGTGTTGGATACTATAATGGAAATTCCATTTCCCTAAAGAGAATTTGCCCATAGTTTCCACTGCAGCATAGTCCAGGAATTTTGCCAAAAGTTAATTGCACAAAAGATTCATTAATGATGTGGGGAGCTAGGTCACCAAGGACTATTTTTAATTATCCACATAAGTTTGGCAAATAAAACAAATATCAATATTGCTAGTGAAAAACTCCACCTTTTCTGTAAAACGATCCAAATAACAAACTTTTCTAAACCAGAAAGAGCCCTTGATATTTACCAGATCTTTGAACAGCAATTCATATTTTAAATCAGACAAATGCCTTGACAAGAAAGT
>NW_006204412.1:28695-41450 GCF_000334495.1 Tupaia belangeri chinensis | reverse complement strand
CAAACAAACAAAAAAAAAAAAAAAGGGAAGAGTGGCTGTCTCCAGCTTGCCCTCCCTTCATGTTCTGTCAGTCATGTTGGGATGTAATTAGCCTGATGCTGTCCTCAGACCTTTAGATTTTCCAGTTGCCAAAATCATGACTCAAAGCTCTATTCTTTATAAATCACACAATGTCAAGTATTTTTGCTAGCAACACAACAGCACAATAAGACAACCCCATTACATGTTTCCCTGTAGCTCTGAATTACTTCTGCCCCACTCAGACTGTAGAATTCCTACAGTGGTATAGAAAAGACATGATAAAACCAAATCATGTTTTCCCATTAACTGGGCCTTAGAGATTTAAACTTATAAAGGGGAGAAAAAAAAAAAAGTAAGGCATAACAAGATTTAGCTGAGTAAGTTATCTTTTTTTTTTTTTTAGAGGTTTTTGCCATAGGGCGCATGCACTCGCCAGAAAGAAAGAGATATACAGACAGAAAGCTAAAAATCACCTCCCCAGGGAGGATGGCCATGCCGCAATCCCTTCTCCATTCTCCTCTCTGGATCTTGGGCACACACTCACACATGCCCGGCGTGAGTTTAAGCCATCAGATCTAGGACTCAAACCGCAGTCGACTACATTGGTGTCCAGCAACAGCCGTTACACCAACTGTTGGTCCCAGTAAGTTATAATTTATATAAACTAAATCATTTGTGTAAAATATAAGAATATATTTTAAACAGCTAAATTTTGTGAATCAGGCCTTAGTCCGATGATTAAGAGAACTGTGTCTCACAGGACCAGCTGTGCAGGTGGAGTAATTGACCCAGTAGCTTGAAAAATACAGCAGGCACATGTGTGTGCATGCTGCAAATTTCAAAAGGAGGGAGAAATGGAGTAGAAATTGCAGATAACTATTCTCTATGGGGTTTGTTTTCTCCCCAATCCTAACCTCCCACCCCTTAGCTCTCTCTGGTTGGTGAGTACACATTACCTCTAGATAAAAAAGAAAAAAATTAAAATTTTCAAATTTATAGCTGTTAGAATTAATTTCAAATTCTGGTCAAGTGAACAGAATAGGGCTGGCAGATGGTGTGGTGGCTGAGGGCACTGGACTCCCATGTGGCCAACGGTAGTTCCAGTCCTGGAACTGGCAACTTACTTTCTCACTCTCTTTTTCTCTCTCTCTTTCTTTCTCTTTCTCTCTCTCTGGTCAAATATAAATAAGAAAGAAAGAAAAAGAAAGGAGAAAGTAAGAAAGAGGAAGAAAGAAAGAAGAAAGAAACAAAGAATAGAAAGAAAGAAAGAAAAGAAAGAAAGAGAGAGAGAGAAAGAAAGAAATAAAGAAGGAAAATTCTTTTTAAAAAAGTGAACAGAATATAATAATGGTCCCCCAAAAGTCATGGTACACATTCAAAAGTATTAACAAATAAATGTTTCTTTTTAAGTACCTAAGTAACTTGCAAATACCATGAAATTCATATTCATGAGTATACCGAATAATATCAAAATGTTTCTATAGGTAATTTCTGGAAAGGTATAAAAGAAAATATTAAGAGAAGTTACCATATTTAAGTTATATTTTTCCTAATTCGATTATCTTAATGTTTTATATTCATAGTTAATTAAAATTACTTAAGGTAAAAATATGTTATAAAAGGTAAAAAGAGGTCATTCTATAATGTCAGCCACTGAAGATGTTACAGAACAAAATAAAAAGAAGTTGTACTTGAACTACAGTGTTTTGTTTGTATTTTCTGTGCTGGGCCTGTGTTGGATACTATAATGGAAATTCCATTTCCCTAAAGAGAATTTGCCCATAGTTTCCACTGCAGCATAGTCCAGGAATTTTGCCAAAAGTTAATTGCACAAAAGATTCATTAATGATGTGGGGAGCTAGGTCACCAAGGACTATTTTTAATTATCCACATAAGTTTGGCAAATAAAACAAATATCAATATTGCTAGTGAAAAACTCCACCTTTTCTGTAAAACAATCCAAATAACAAACTTTTCTAAACCAGAAAGAGCCCTTGATATTTACCAGATCTTTGAACAGCAATTCATATTTTAAATCAGACAAATGCCTTGACAAGAAAGTCTTAGTCGCGTGTTAGAAATATAAAGACCAACTAACTCAGTGCCATACAGAGCAGCCTGTGAGGTGGTATGGGTCCATGTGTAAAATTGACCAGAAGTCTACACACGGCCAACTGAACATGTATTCTTCATCCTTCAGACCCTCAGAACACTCCCAAGTAAATACCCAGCTGAAACCACTATGGATTTTCGGAAGAGTAAGTACACTGCTGTGATTTCACTTCCTTTCTTAGAAATAATACAGATGATGATTATGTCTTAGAAACAGTTTGATCTGTTTCACTAAAATTAGATATATAAATAGTTAATTAAATTGTTATAGCAAGAAACCTGCATTCATGACTTTCAGACTGATCGAAGACATTAAGAGGGTTGGTTCTATGTATCAGTAGAAACCAAATAATATAAAGATAGCTTAAATAAGGACTTTCAGAAAACGCTTCTGCTAAACACCCTAATTTTGAAGAGAAGGAAAATATATATATATACACAAAATTTTCTGCTAAACACCCTAATTTTGAAGAGAAGGGAAAAAATATATATATATATATATACAAAATGGTCCCATATGGGATATTAACTGATACTATAAGTAGTTCTCTTACCATTAACAAAAAAAGTTTGAACATTAAACAGAAATCAGTCAAACAAGATATTTAGGAGCCAGGACGTAGTCCAAAGCTTCTATCATTGTATAAAGAATTAGTCCTACATTTCTCCAAACTGAGAAAGAGATGGGTATGCTACAAATATAATTTTATATCTCAAATCTGTTCATCTCTTTTAATTATTTAGTCAGTTATTAACATTTTAACTAGTCTATTGTTGCCTGTGGTGTTCACAACATTGGGTGTGTCCAAGCTTTTCCTTAACTGGGAGCCAGAGTGAATTCTTCCTGTCTCTAAAGAGAGATGTCTACTCTAGGATATTTACTATGGAAAGTAGGCATGTTGTTATGTTGGTGGTAAATACCATCTCTCACTTCTGGAAGAAAGGAATATTTTAAGGCAACCAATTGAAACCTTTCACATAGCAAGTTAATCGGGGTTTCTATGATTTTATATTCATATATTTTATGTCTGTGTGTGTGTACACATTTACATCAGAAATGTGTTCATGTATTTGAATGAAACAAGCTTTAAAAAGTGAAAGAAGCACTTCAGTAGACGCCAGTGTAGTTGGTATTAACTGAGAAAAAAATCATAGGTGCAGCAGGTGGTCTAAATTTAGAATGTAAAAATCCTAAATCTCTGGTGTAGCATCTTTATGACATTTAAGAAGCATAACTGACAACCACAAAACACAAGGTATTTTCTTACCAAATGCAGTTCAAAATTCAGTAATAACCTTCTCACCTTAATACAGAATTTTGTTGTTCACTAAGTAGATTTTTAGGTTACAGTGTACTATAAAATCCACTCAGCACATTCATTCCACCAAAGCAAAAAGCAAATAAAAATACCCTAAGTTATAGTCAGAGACATGACAAAATTAAAAGGATGAAAGTACCTTTACAATTCCGAGCAGTTTCAAAATCAAGTTCACAAAAAAAAAAAAGTGTTACTTGAACTAGGTATTAGAGCAAATATTGAGAGTAACATAAAATAAAATAAAATAAATTTAAAAAAATAAAAAAACAGTGTTACTTGAACTAGGTATTAGAGCAAATATTGAGAGTAACATGTTTCAGACTCTTAAAGTTTTGTGACTATTACCATAAATAAGATTAAAATTATTATTTCTGTGAAGTTTGCATACTCCCTATTATGCATAGGATGCAACAAAACACAAGAGAAGTACTGAATGTGATTTGGGGGAAATTAATCAAGAAGTCACTAGAGCAAAGTATAAGAATGAAATACAATAAGGAGGAGAAGTAAAGCATAAGTGATTAGAGGAAAATTTTTCCAAACAGATAGTCTATGTAACAGGCTGCCATAATACTTGTTTCATATGGTGGCATGAATTTAGCACCGTTCTCTACAATTCCACCCACAAAACAAACAAAATTTCTCCATGTTAGAGTCAAGAAAACAGCAAAATTTGGTGAACCTAAAAGGTCAACAGAGTTTCAAGACAGGGCTAAACTAAGAAACAATATACCTCGATCTCGATTTTTAATTCAGGACAATTAATATTGGCTTTCGATTTTAGTATAGTGAATGGGGAGCAGGACAAGGAGTAATAGTGGTGCTGAAGATGTAAAATAATTTTGAAATTGGTAAATTTGAGATGAGTATAAAATTTCCGGGTGGAGCTGTTTAACAGTAAGAATAAAAATATCTAGATCTTGTAATATTCAAATTTTACATTCTGATTTAAAGTTATGAAACTTAAAGCAAGACTTCTTGTTCTTAAAAACAGGTAGGAAAAAAAATTGACCAGTGTATTTGAGCCAAAACCAAAATTAAATATAGTGCCTGCTTGATGGGGAAAAAAAAGAAAAAAAACAGGTAGGAAAAACAGGCGAGAGGAATTAAAGATAACATCTGAGGAATATCAATGTTCTAAAGATAAATAGGGAAGGAGATCATTTTAAAGAGAACCAGAAGGGAAAGCAAAAATCAGGAGTGTGGATATCATGAAAGCAGTGTATTTTGAACATTGTAAGAAAGAAATGACTGGCATTTCAACCAAAAAGTCTAATAAAATGACTACTCTTCATAAATGTAAAAACATGACAAGTTATCTTGCAAATAGGTGCATAGGCAATTGTAGTTCAAAAGAAAGGAAAGAGTATATTGAAAGCCACAAGTTAAAATCATTGCAGATTGTTAAATTGCAAAATGGAGATTCTACTTAATAATTTTAATGTTGATAATAATTATAATGCCTGCATCACAATAACTAAGGGACTGAGTGTGCTTTAGCCAAATAAAAACAGATAAGGATATTAAAAACAGATAAGGATATTTGTCAATTGTAAACAAACACCTTCAAGAAAATACAACTTCACTTATTAGTGAATCAGTGTGTATCAATACACGTCCTCTGTTTATGACTAGCATTAATTATCAGTGAATATCATGCTAAGGCATAAGCATTTTGAGATAAGGAAGAGATCCAGGGGAATTTTTTATTGAACAAATGTTCTTATAGATTAATTATATGTCTGGTCATGATTGTGGAACATGATCATTACTGCTTTAACAAATGGATCTGAAAATGTCATATCATAATCATCTCCCTTGTTTGCAATTTATACAGGAAAAAAACACAGCTTTGAGCAGATAAAAGAAACAGCAAATTTTCAGTCCACAAGAAGGGAAAAATTCTTTTTAAAAAAGATACCTGAATATTCAAATCTCAAAACTTGTCAAGGAGCGAGCACATGGTGTGGTAAGTTTATTCCAATGTATAAATTAAAAATAGTTGGGACCAACAGTTGGAGTAATGGCTATGTCACTAGATTCCCATCTAGTCAACCAAGGTTCAAGTCCTAGACCCCATGACTTAAACTCACACCAGGCATGTGTGCGTGTGTGCCCAAGATCCCGAGAGGAGAATGGAGGAGAAGGGATTGCGGTGTGGCCATCTCCCCTGGGGGGGTGATTTCTCACTTTCTGTCTCTGTCTTTCTGGTGAGTGCACGTGCCCTATAGCAAAAACCTCTCAAAAAATAAATAAATAAATAAATAATAGAGTAAATTTCTTTAAATATTGTGGCAAGGAATATTCTCATATTCCTTGGATTGTATTATAGTTGAAAGACTTCAAGATGATCAAGATTTTTTTCTTGTTTTTTGCTACATAAATTAACCCATTTATTGTAGGCTGGTGAAATTCCATATTTGGGGGTTTTGTACTGGTTTTTCAATTCATTCAATCTTCTGATGCCAGATTTTTTTGTGACTGTCGAAGTCGTGTTGTAATTCCAAGCACCACCAGCTACTGCAGTGGTGCAGGAATCACAGTGCCAGATCCCTACAACCTGTATCTTCTTTTTTTCTTTCTTTTTTTTTTTTTGGAGAGGTTTTTGCTATAGGGCCCGTGCGTTCACCAGACAGACAGACAGAGACATAGAGACAGAAAGTGAGAAATCACCCCCCAGAGGGGATGGTCATGCTGCAATCCCTTCTCTTCCATTCTCCTCTCGGAATCTTGGGCACGCACGCACACACGCCCGGCGTGAGTTTTAAGCCACTGGGTCCGGGACGCGAACCGCGGTTGACTACGTGGGAATCCAGCGACATAGCCATTACGCTAACTGCTGGTTCCCAACCTGTATCTTCACCTTGATTTTGCCACAGAAGGAGTGCTGGCTGATTCCAATTTTTTTACCATTTTCTCATGAGAGACACCATAGAGGGTCTTATTTACCCACGATGACTTTTTTCTTGATAGCTTTAGCCATAATGCTGACAACTACATCCAAACCCAGAGAGCAATCAAAATTTTATTCAAACTACAGATCATATCCAATTAATAAGCTATGAATTAATTTAGTGACATGCATATTATATCAAATGTGATAAATTTAGAAATATTACAGATTAGGACACTCAAAACTTATTTTTCTGAGGTTTTTATTTCAGATATCTGCAAGTATCTGAATATGCATATACATATATCCTGAATTTCTTTTTTTTAGAGAGAGATTTTTTGCTATAGAGCGCATGCAATCACCAGAAAGACAGAAAGAAATAAATTACCCTCCCTCAGGAAGAATGGCCATGCCACAGTCCTTTCTCCATTCTCCTCTCAGGGTTGGCCATGCACATACACATGCTCAGTGTGAGTTTTAAGCCACCAGGTCCAGGACTCTAACTGAGGTCTACATGGGAGTCAAGCAACATAATCATTATGTCATTTGCTGGTCCGTGTATCTTGAATTTCAATAGAAACTATATATTTTTATTTATTTTGTCAAAAATATTTGAAAGCCTGGATTTCAAACTGACTAAATTGACATATCAAAAGATATAAACTCACAAATCTTTAAAATATTTAGTGTACAATCAAGCAAAATACATGGAAAACAAATTGTTTAGTTCTAACCAATGCATCATAGCCGGATTGATCAAAACCACAGACAAAGACAAGATACTAAAATTGGCAGGAGAAAAATGTCAAGTTACTTATAAAGGATATCCCACTAGGCTAACATTGGACATCTCATCAGAAACAATGCAAGCAAGGAAAGAATGGAAAATATATTCAAAGTGTTAAGTGAAAAAAATTTCAGCCAAGAATAATATACCAGTAAGATTATCCTTCATCTAGGAAGAAAAGCAAAAACATTCTCAGATAAACAAAACCTGAAAGAATTTACCAACTCCATACCAGCTCTCCAAGAAGTTCTGAAGGTATAGTTTCCTATACCAGGAAAACTAAAGACAGATTCACAGAAATGAGAGAACAAAACCAATAAAGAAAATGGCCAGCTTGATGATAGGGACAATTCCAGAAAGATCAATGTTTACACTGAATGTTAACTTCCAGGACTTAAATGGAAAGATTGGACTACGGTAACATTGCAAGTTCAAGAGAAGAGTCATTATGTGAAACAACTGGTGAAATAGAATTTTATGACTTTGATTAAGACATTACTGATTGGGACCAGCAGTTAGCGTAATGGCTATGTTGCTGGACTCCCACATAGTTGACCGCGGTTCGCGTCCCAAACCAGGTGGCTTAAAACTCACGCTGGGCGTGTGTGCGTGCGTGCCCAAGATCCCGAAAGGAGAATGGAGGAGAAGGGATTGCAGCATGGCCATCCCCCCTGGGAGGTGATTTCTTGCTTTCTATCTCTCTGTCTCTGTCTATCTGGTGAGCATATGTGCCCTATAGCAAAAACCTCTTTAAAAAAAAATTACTGATTTTTGGGCCAGATGGTAGGGACAAGAAATATCAATAACAACGTTGAATGTTAACTTCCAGGATTTAAACAGAAAGATTGGACCACGCCAATACTGCATATAGAACAGAAGAGAGTTTGAACATAAGACTTAACTGACGAAATAGAATTTTATGACTTTTGAGTAAAACATTACTGATTTGTTTTTACTATGCTTTGTTTTCCCAATTTAAGCATTTTACTTTCTTCTGAGTTGTTGATAGGTTCTGCAACTTGTTAAAATATTTTTCTTGTTTGTTTCTTTAAATGGAAATGTAAACTTTTCTTCCTTCCTGACCCCTCTGGAATTGGAAAATATTTGGAAGTATTCTTATTTTGTGACAGAATGGTTCTTTGCATAAGTTCAATATCTGTTGCCTTGTGTCAAAACTTGGAAATGCTGATTAAATCAGTTAGTATTCTATTGGGGTTTTGAGAATAAATTTATTCATTGATTCTTTTTTTTTTTTTGCAAAAAAGTTAGTTTATGCCTATCTTTAGTAAAGAAGGTAATGGAGAGAGAAAAAATGTTTCAGACTTTAGGTCTCAAGCAAATTTTTCTTTGCATCGTTTGATTTTGATTTATTAAATCTAAAATTTTTCTTGGCATTAAAAATACATAATAAGATATCTATTTAATGAAAACAGTAAGTTATGTACCCACAATGAGGTGCTACTTTATAGTATGCTCATTCTACTCACTGAGTTCTATGCCTAAAGGAGACATGGTGTTCATAGATTTGTATATATCAGCTCTATGATATTGAAAGTACTTAGATTAATTAAGATCTTTTGTGAATCAGTAAAATATGAAAAGTAAATTAATTTTTAATGTATAAAAAAACATTTCCACCCTCTTCTCAGTTCTGATTTCTCTCATGTTACATGCAGATTGGACAGAAGTCAGGACCCTGACATGGGAAACTACACATCAGTAACCAGATTCATCCTCCTGGGACTAACAGATGACCCCCAGCTACAAATTCTGTCCTCCTGGGACTGACAGATGACCCCCAGCTACAGATTCTGATTTTGATATTTCTCCTTATCACCTACATGTTGAGTGTAAGTGGAAACCTGACTATCATCATCCTCACATTAGTGGATTCTCACCTTAAGACCGCCATGTACTTTTTTCTCCAAAATTTCGCATTCTTAGAAATCTCATTCACCTCTGCCTGTATTCCTAGATTCTTATACAGTCTATCAACAGGAGACAGGGTCATTACCTACAATTCTTGTGCATGCCAACTCTTTTTTACATATGTTTTTGGAATAACAGAGTTTTTCCTCCTGGCCACCATGTCCTATGATCGCTATGTAGCCATCTGCAAACCCCTGCATTACGTGACCATCATGAACCACAGAGTCTGCCAAAGGCTCATCTTCTGCTGTTGGATGATCACTTTACTGATCATCCTCCCACCACTTAGCTTGGGGCTAAATCTGGAATTCTGTGACTCTAATGCCATTGACCACTTTATCTGTGATGCTAATGCTCTCTTGAAGATCTCATGCTCAGATACATGGTTCATAGATCAAATGGTTATTGTTGGCTCTGTGCTGATTTTTATCATGACGCTTGTGTGTGTGGTTTTGTCCTACATGTATATCATCAGAACGATCCTAAGATTTCCCTCTGCCCAGCAAAGAAAAAGGGCATTTTCCACATGTTCTTCCCACATCATTGTGGTCTCCATCACTTATGGCAGCTGCATCTTTATATATGTCAAACCTTCAGCAAAAGATGAAATGACCATTAATAAGGGAGTTTCAATACTCACAACCTCCATTTCTCCCATGTTAAATCCATTTATTTACACTCTGAGGAACAAACAAGTGAAACAAGCCTTTAATGACATAGTCAAAAGATTTCTATTTCTCTCTAGGAACTAGAAAAACATTGAAATCTAGATTCCCTAGACATACATTCTGAAGCTTCAACTCCATTTATTTCTTTCTCTTTTTTTTTTTTTTTGAGAGGTTTTTGCCATAGGGTACGTACGCTCGCCAGGCAGAGAGAGACAGAGAGACAGAAAGCAAGAAATCACCCCCCAGGGGGGGTGGTCATGCCACAATCCCTTCTCCTCCATTCTCCTCTCGGGATCTTGAGCACGCATGCACATGCACCCAGTGTGAGTTTTAAGCCACCAGGTCCGGGAGGCGAACCGCAATCGACTACATGGGAGTCCAGCGACATAACCATTATGCTAACTGCTGGTCCCACTCCATTTCTTTCTTTCTGATCTAAGTTTTGTAACCAGATTCATCCTCCTGGGACTGACAGATGACCCCCAACTACAGATTCTGATTTTTATATTTCTCCTTATCACCTACATGTTGAGTGTAAGTGGAAACTTGACCATCATCCTCCTCACATTAGTGGATTCCCACCTTAAGACGGCCATGTACTTTTTTCTCCAAAATTTCGCATTCTTAGAAATCTCATTCACCTCTGCCTGTATTCCTAGATTCTTATACAGTCTATCAACAGGAGACAGGGTCATTACCTACAATTCTTGTGCATGCCAACTCTTTTTTACATATGTTTTTGGAATAACAGAGTTTTTCCTCCTGGCCACCATGTCCTATGATCGCTATGTAGCCATCTGCAAACCTCTCCATTATATGACCATCATGAACCACAGGGTCTGTCAAAGGCTCATCTTCTGCTGTTGGACAATTACTTTGTTAATAATCCTCCCACCACTTAGCTTGGGACTAAATTTAGAATTCTGTAACTCTAATGTCATTGACCACTTTGGGTGTGATGCTAATGCTCTCTTGAAGATCTCATGCTCAGATACATGGTTCATAGATCAAATGGTTATTGTTGGCTCTGTGCTGATTTTTATCATGACGCTTGTGTGTGTGGTTTTGTCCTACATGTATATCATCAGAACGATCCTAAGATTTCCCTCTGCCCAGCAAAGAAAAAGGGCATTTTCCACATGTTCTTCCCACATCATTGTGGTCTCCATCACCTATGGCAGCTGCATCTTTATATATGTCAAACCTTCAGCAAAAGATGAAATGACTATTAATAAGGGGGTTTTACTACTCACTACCTCCATTTCTCCCATGTTAAATCCATTTATTTACACTCTGAGAAACAAACAAGTGAAACAAGCCTTTAATGACATAGTCAAAAGATTTCTATTTCTCTCTAGGAACTAGAAAAACATTGAAATCTAGATTCCCTAGACATACATTCTGAAGCTTCAACTCCATTTCTTTCTTTCTCTTTTTTTTTTTTTTTTTTTTAGGGGTTTTTTCCCTATGGCGCCTCGCCAGGCAGAGAGAGACAGAGAGACAGAAAGCAAGAAATCACCCGCCAGGGGGGGTGGTCATGCCACAATCCCTTCTCCTCCATTCTCCTCTCGGGATCTTGAGCACGCATGCACATGCACCCAGTGTGAGTTTTAAGCCACCAGGTCCGGGAGGCGAACCGCAATCGACTACATGGGAGTCCAGCGACATAACCATTATGCTAACTGCTGGTCCCACTCCATTTCTTTCTTTCTGATCTAAGTTTTGTCTTACATTCAGAAGATATTACAATAAAAAGTCACTTCTTATACATCAGTAAGTTTGAGAATGATACTTGTTTTTTGTGGCTGTTATATTGAGAGGGCATAAACAGTATGTTTAAGAATCCATATATTATATGTTGTTGCTTTGTGAAGGGCAACAATAAGACTCCTACTCATGATCCATGATATCATAGTCCATCTGGAAATTGCACATGAGGCCTAAAGTCATAAAGTGTAATCTCATTTTAGAGTTAAAAGACATTTCAGAGATCATTTTTATAACAAAAAATTTTTTAAACTCTTTCAAAATGTAACTCTCTGAATATATCTAGACTTTGCTTTTAAGACTAAAATTAATAATTAGCATTTCCTAAGAAATATAAAAACAGATGACAAATGAAAGAAATATTTAAGTGACTTCAAAAAATAGGCAAACTTCCAGAACTACATCTTAAATATCAATTTTCAACTCCCTAAGCAGATTTTTTATAATAATTATTTATTTAATTTTATTTTTTCATTCATTTAATTTAATTTGACCAGAGACACAGAGAGAGAGAGAGAAAGTGGGAAAGCAAACCCCCAGGTCTGGGTCCAGGATCAAACCATGGTCAACCATAAGGAGTGTACCATGCCTGAACCACCACGCCATCTGCTGGTCTCTCTAAACACATTTTTGTTATTATCTTACAATTTATTTATTTATTCAATTTATATTTAATCACTATATATCTTTACAGTGAACAACATTTCTTTTTCCAGCTCGAATACAGTGCATATCAGTCAAGACAGACATTACCATAAAGATTATCATCAGCAAATAGCTTTTTATTTCTGTGTCAATTAAACATAATTTTTTATTTTCTCCCGTTCTTCTCCCTCCCTCCCTCTATTACCCATTCCATATTACCCCTATCCTTATTATCTCTAGTATCTACAGTTGCCCTCTCTGCTACTGTATGTTCCAAACTTTCAGTTTCTTCTACAGAGTGCAGGCATTCAGTATATATTGAGTAGAGACATACAAAACCTGTCTTTCGTTCTCTGGCTTGCTTCATTTAGCATTAAGTCCTAATCATTTGTTCACTTTATATCAATGTCAGGGTCTCATTATTTTTTATGGCTGAGTGGTAGTATATAGAGTATATATACCATTTTTTTTTTCAATCCACTGGTCTATTTTTTGGACATTTGGGTTGATTCCATGTCCTAATAATTGTAAATAATGCTGCAGTAAACATGGATGTGCAAGTGTTTTTCTGACTGAGGGTTTTTCTATCCTTTGGGTAAATACCTAAGGGTGGA
>NW_006204412.1:23233-28591 GCF_000334495.1 Tupaia belangeri chinensis | reverse complement strand
CAGGCGTTTGTACTAATCTGCGTTCCGCCAACAGCATGAGTTCCCTTTTCATCACAACCTTGTCAGCACTTATCTCATTATTTTTTTTTAATTTTAGCTATTCTGACTGGGGTTAAGTGGTATCTCTTTGTGGTTTTGATTTTTATTTCCCTTATAATAGTATGTGTCAAGCATGTTTTCATATGCTTTATGCATTCCCCTTATGTCGAGCATGTTTTCATATGCTTTTTGGACATTTGTATGCCTTCTTTGGAGAATTGTCTTTTTACCTCATTTTTACTTTCTTTTAATTGGATTGATTTTTTTTTATGGGTAAGCTGCTTGAATTCCCTGTTTATTCTGGCTATCAGTCCCTTACCTGAGGTATACATTACATTCCACTCTGAGGGTTGTCTTACCACTCTAATTATTGTTCTTTTGCTGTGCAGAAGCTTCTCGTTCTAATATATTTCCACTTGTCTATTTTGGGAACTATTACCTGTGCTTTGGGGATCTTCTTTATGAATTCTTTGCCTACTCAAAGATCTCCAAGTTTTCCCTGTGTTTTCTACCAGTTGTTTTGCAGTTTGAGGTTTTACATTTAAATCCTCAACCCACTGTGAGTTGATTTTTTTAATGGTGAGAGATAGGATCCAGGTTCATTCTTCTGCAGGTGGATATTCTGATCTCCAGCACCGTGTGCTGAACAAATTTTCTTTTTCCCGGTGTGTTGTCTTGTGCCCTTTGTCGAGGATGCTTGGTCATGGTGTATAATCTTTTTAATATGTTGTTGAATATGATTTGCTAGTATGATCTTGAGATTTTTGCACATTCATATTCAACAGAGATATTGGTCTAAAGTTTTCTTTTTTGTCATGTCCTGGTCTGGTTTTGGAATTAAGATGATGGAGGCTTCATAGAATAAATCTGAAAGGGTTCCTTCTTTTTGAATCTTCAGAAATAGTTTGAGGAGTATTAAGGTTCTTCTTTAAAAGTTTTGTAGAATTTAGAAGTAAAGGCATCGGGACATGTGCTCTTCTTTGTTGAAAAACTATTTATTACTTATTCAATGTCATTGGTTGTTATGGGTCTATTCAGACTATCTCTTTCTTCCTGGTTCAATCTTGGTAAGTTTTAAGTGTCCAGAAATTTGTCCGTTCATCTAGGTCTTCTTGTTTGTTGATGTATAATTGCTCATAGTATTCTCTGATGATATTTTGTAATTCTGTTACGTCCATTGTACTATGCCTGTTTCCTTACTGATTTGATTTATCTTGTTACTTTCTCTGTTCTTCTTGATTAATCTAGCTAACGGTGTGTCAATTTTGTTTATCTTCTCAATAACCAGCTTTTGGTTTTGTTTATTTTCTATATAGAGTTCTTTTATTCTCTATTTCATTTATTTCTGCTTGAATCTTTATTATTTCTTTTCTTCTGGAATTTTTTGAGGTTTTTCGGTTGTTTTTCAAGTTCTCTGAGTTGTGTTGTTAGGTTGTTTATTTGCCACCTTTCTGGGTTTTTTTTTTTTCTTATGGGCACTAATTGCTATGAATTTCTCTCTTAGACTGCTTTTGCTGTGTCCCATCGGCCATAAACACTTGTTTTTTTAATTATCATTGGTTTCTTTGAATGTTTTGATTTCAGTCTTAATTTGTTTTATAGTTGTAAAGTCATTTGGAAGTAGGTTGTGTAGTTTCCATGTGTTTGTGTATTTTCAAGGGCTCTTTCTGTAGTTGATTTCAATTTTGATTCCATCGCAGTTAGGAAAGATGCTAGATATAGTTTCTATATATTTGAATTTGTAAAAACTTGTTTTGTACCCTACCATGTTGTCAAATTTCAAAACCGTCCCATGTGGGGGTGAGAAAAATGTATATTTTGTGGTAGTTGGGTGAAATACTCTGTAGATGTCTGTCAAGTCTATTTTGTGTGTGGTATCATTTAGACCTTGTATATCTTTGTTTATTTTTTGTCAAAATGATTTGTCTTCCTTGAGTTCTAATGGGCTTTCTTTGATGTATTTAGGTGCTCCAGTATTGAGTGTATAGATATTTACAAGTGTTATATCTTCTTTGTGAATAAGTTCTTTTGGTACTATATAATGTCCTTCTTTGTCTCTCCTCACATCTTTTATCTTAAGGTCTATTTTATCTGATATCAGTATCACCACTCCAGCCTTTGTATGGTTTCCATTTGCATGGAATATCTTTTCCAGCCCTTCACTTTGGTCTATGTATGTCCTTATCAGTGAGGTCTGTTTCTTGTAAGCAGCATATAGATGACTTCTGTTTTTTTATCCATTCAGCCACTCTTTGCCTTTTCATAGAAAAATATAATCCATTATCATTCAACATTACTATTGATATTTGCAGATTTATCCCTGTCATTTTATTAATCATTTTCTAAGTTCTTTTTTATTCTCTTACTTCTGTTCGTCTCTCTTTAGTTATCCTGCTATAATACTCTCCTCGGTACTTCTTGTAGAGCTGGTCTAGTATTGGTGAATTCTTTCTTTTTTTTTTTTTAACCATACACATACTTAAAGGCTTTATTATATATATGTCTAATTAAAATTCATGAAAACATCTAACACATTCTTTATATACTTGAAAATATACAAACCCAACTTAAGTACATCCCACATTAAACAATGTTATCCTCTCTTCAATGTATCTAATATTTTAAGCTCTCTGACACCATTATAAAATGGAATAGAACAAATACATAAACTTTGGTGGGTTTTTCCACCTTTAATTGATCAGTCATATTTAGTGCTTCCAAGACTCTTTCTGGCCCCATCTGTGCACAGCAAGAATGAAAGACATCTCCCTACCTGGTGAGGAGTGGCCAGTCTGCAAGCCAGACAAGAACAGCAAGGGCAGCTGGGGCACAGCTCCAGGCCCTCCTCCAGCCCCACCATCCACCAAATGACCAGAACAGCAGGGCTGGGGATGGGCCCAGGATCCCCCAACATCAGAAGGAAGGCAGTGTCAGCAGTTTATCCTGGGCTCAAGGGAGTTTGACAGGATGAAAGGTGGGTGGTCTTCCCGGTGATGCTTTGGTACTTAGCCTTGTCTTCTGAGAACACTTGAAAAAGTTCTCACACTGGGTCCAGCAGATGGTATAATGGCTATGTCGCTGGACTTTATAGTCGACTGCAGTTCGAGTTTCAGACCCAGTAGTTTAAACTCATGCCAGGTGCATGTGTGTGTGTATGCCCATGATCCTGAGAGGAGAATGGAGAAGGGACTGTGTGGCGTGGCCATCTCCCCTGGGAGGTGATTTCTCACTTTCTGTCTCTGTATCTCCCTTTCTGTCTTTCTGGTAAGCACATGTGCCCTACAGCAAAAAACTCTCCAAAAAAAAAGAAAAAGAAAGAAATGGAGGAAGGAAGGAAGGAAGGGAGAAAGGAAGGAAAAGTTCTTGGATCAATAGGCTTTTAAATTTCTTCATTGTATTGCCTTTAACCTGCTCGTTTTTAGCTAGAGCCTTCTCTAGACACTCCTTGGTGTAGAACTGGGAGTTCAACCTTGATCTATGTTTTCAAAACCTTCTAAGGATACATACAGTAATGTCACGAAGCTGCTGTTTGTGTTTATAAATATCTTGCAAGCCAGTGACAATAAAACTAACTTCTGGTTGAGGCCAGCCTAGCTGCTGGACTGGTTTATCGGAGTGTACTTTTATTTGTTCTTCCCATGTCAAGGATAATCTTGCCGGATATAGTATTCTTGAATGAAATTGTTTTTCTTTTAATGTTTTGAATACATCCCATTCTTTTCTTTGCCTACATTGTTTCAGTTGAGAGGGCTGATGTTAGCCTAATTGGATAACTTTCATCAATAACTTGACATTTCTCCCTTGCTATTTTTAGAATATCGTTGGTCTTTGATTTTTACCAATCTGGCAATGATGTGTTGAGTCAAGGATATTTTGTATTGATTCTATTTGGGATCCTTTTTATTTCTTAGGTCTGAATTTTTTCATTTTTCTCTATATCTGAAAAATTTTCTGATTGTATTTCATGAAAGAATTTTCCACACCTTTAGCAGATTCTTCACCTTCTCAAATATCCATTATACAGATATTTGGGCATTTCATGGTGTCTAGAATTTCCCGTATGCTCTCCTCATTTTTTGGTTGTTTTTTCATTATTTTAGGAGGTTTGATCTATGTTGGAGACTTTAGCTTCAAGGTCAGTAATTATTTTGTCTGCATGGTCCAATCTGCTGTTAGTGCTTTCAACAGAGATTTTAATTTCTTGAATTATATTCTTCATTTCCCGAAGTTCTGTTTGATTCTTTTTTAAGTGTCTATTTCTTTATGAAATTTCTCTTTCATGTCCTGAAATGATTTTTCTCATTTTCTGTAACTGATTGTCTGTTTTCTCCTGCATCTCATTGATTTTTGTCACTTATGAATGTTTGGCATTCTTTTGCTTACATTTCTATGTATTCCTTTATGTTGTCCAATGTTGGTGAGGAGCTACTGCATTCAACTGGGGAAGTTACCCTCTTGTTTTTGTCGTGTTTCTTCAAGATCTGCACTGGGTTTTGGTTATCTGATGTAGTATTCACTTTTTTCTTTTTACTGGAGTAAATTCAGAAGTACTGGAAGAGGGAATTTCACCCATAGATCCCAAGTGTGTTCCTCTTGGAGGGCTGTGTCTGCTAGACCACAACAGTTAGAGGTAACTTCAGGCACTTGGCTCCTGTACCAAACTTTCAGTTCTTTATAAGGTTGTATCTAGTTAGGGATATATAACTCAATGAAAAAGATCAAATCAGCATGCAGACTGGTATACGACAAGTTCCAAATTTTCTTCTGGTTACTTGGGTGGAGGAGTCCGACCCGGTGAGGCCCCAGGATCTGTCTGAGCCCCCCGACCCTTGAGCTCCGCTTCCGGTTGGATCAACACGTTGGCAAAGCCACTGTTGTGCACCCCCCGACTGACCTTGGAACAAAGCTTGGGTCAATTAGCATGTCAGCAAGGCTGTTTGCTATTTGCTCCAGAAACTGGCAGCCTTACTGGGAAGCGACCCCCCCTCTGGCTCCCCAATATACTACTATAAAAGAATTGCATAGCTCTCCTATACATCCTGAGTGTATGATAAAATCTTCCAGGAAGTCCCCAGATTAAGTATCATTTCTTCTCATAGGAATATACAATTAACATGGCATTAATTATTGAAAGACTTTCTTTTTCTACTGCAGCAGTGAATTTTCTGAAATTCAAGTAACCAAATAAGTCTATTACCTAAATTTTTACTCCATATCTTTAGTCTATGTTTTTTCTTGTATCAATACCAAAATACATCTTTAGTTTCTTGTAATAATTTTTTTTTGGAGACGTTTTTGCTATAGGGGGCGCGCACTTGC
>NW_006204412.1:17297-23082 GCF_000334495.1 Tupaia belangeri chinensis | reverse complement strand
GAACCATGGTTGACTATGTGGGAGTCCAGCGATACAGCCATTACTTCAACTGCTGGTCCCTGTAATAGTTTCTTTTTTTTTGGTTTTTAGGGCACCAGTTTTACACCTATTTTAGTAGACTTGTCTCTTGGCATTTAATATTTGTGATGTCACTGTAAAGATAATTATCTTTATTTTATTTTCATTTTCTAATTTTGCTAAAGTGCAGAGATAAAATTTATATTTTTTAGATAATTTCCATGACTTTGGTAAACTCAGTTTATAATTTTAATGTTCTCTGTGGACTTATTTGAGACTTTTTTTTTCTATAGGGCATGTGCACTCACCAGAAAGAGAGAAACAGAGACAGAAAGTGAGAAATCAACTCCCCCAGGGGGATGGCCATGCTGCTATGTCTTCTCCTCCATTCTCCTCCTGGGGCCTTGGGCAAGCACGCATACACACCCAGTGTGAATTTAAGCCACCCAGTCTAGGATGGTCGACTACGTGGGAGTCCAGCAACATAGCCATTTTGCCAACCACTGGTCCCTCTGTGGACTTATTTGAATTTCCTTAATGCACAACCTGTAGTTTATGGTTAATGATACTTAGTTTTCCTTTTTCAGTCAATTTATATTTTCTTTTGTCTGACCTTTTTTTAATTCCAGTTTTGTTATATGACTTGTGTCTGCACATAAGAGAAACAAAGACAGAGAGAAGGAAAGTGAGAAATCACTCCCATCCTCCAGGGTGATGGTCATGCCACAATCCCTTGTCGTAATTCTCTTCTCTGGATTTGATGCACATACACACACAGGTACCCAGCATGTTTTCAAGCCAACAGGTTTGAAACTCAAACCACAGAGTTGGCCATGTGTAAGTCAGCCACTTTAACCACCTTGCTGGCCCTATCTGGCCTCTTTAAACAGGCTAAATATCTGAATACGATGTAAGCTAGTACAACCAGTATGGAAAATAGTGTGAAGGCTAATCGAAAAACTATTTTACAATCCAACAATACCACTACTGGGAATATATCCAAAGGATAGAAAGCCAATATTGAAGAACTTTATGTACTTCCATATTTATTGCAACACTATTCACAATAGATAAGGTATGGACTCAATCTTAGTGCTCAATAACTGGTGAATGGAATTTTTTTAATGTGGTATATGTGCATAAGGGAATACTTTTCAGCCATTTAAAAAAAAAGAAAAAAAGATAAGTTCCTGTCACTTGAGGCAAAATTGACAAACCTGGAAAAAACAATCCTAAGTGAAATAAACCAGTCTCTGAAAGACAAATACTATATGTCCTCACTTAACAATTATATTTTCTCACTCATTAGCAAAAGCTAAAAGACTCAATTATATGTAAGTAGAATATAATAGAATATACCAGGAGTTGGAAAAGGAATAGAGTTAAAAAAGGATGGGGAGAACTTGATCAATAGATAGATGCAAGAGTGCACATAAACAAAAGAAATTGAGTATTAAATACTATAGCAGAGTTGAGTGTTACCGATAATTTAACATTATTTACAAATAGCCAGTATAGTAAATATCAAATGTGGACCACACAAAATAATGATAACTGTTGAAGATGTTGGATATGTTTATTTCTTTATTTGATAGTACACATTATATACATACTCTGAAAAAAATCACATGTACCGTACATACAATTATTACATGTAAATAAGAAGTTGCAGTAATAAAAAAGAATAAAATTTGAGGCATCATACTACCTGACTTAAAAGTATATTACAAAGCCATAGTAACAAAAAATGCATGATCTTGCTACAAAATAGACACATAGACCAATGGAATGAAATAGGAAATCTAGTAATAAATCTAATACTATAACAAAAGGAGTTTTTACAAAGGTGGAAAAAGTCTCTACAATAAATCGCACTGGGAATATTGGATATCTATAAGTAGAAAAATGAAACTAAACTCATATGTCTCAAAATATACGAAGATTAATCCAAATGTATTAAAGACATAAATGTAAATCACTAAGCCATAAAATTGCTAGAAAAAAATATAGAGGAAATGCTTTGGGATATTGGTCTAGGCAAAGATTTTTAAAATAAGATTTGAAAAGCATGGGCAAAAGCAACAAAAATAGCAGGGATTACATCAAATTAAATGCTTTCTTTTTAACAAAGGTACCCTCTGATTTTATAAATGATCATCCAATATTTCTTCTGCATTATATTGAAAATTCTAATTTGGATTTTTTATGTTAATTATTTAATCTGATTTATGAAGTTTTTATTTTCTTGTTGCTTGACAGTATTTGTAAAATGTTCATAATAAGCATAAGTTTTTTGTAAAAATATAAATAATTATGGATGCAAATTACAAAGAATATTAAAGTTCTAAATTAAAGATATATTTACATACATATATAAACATTCACAGAGGGATAAATACCACTTTATTAATTATCTACTCAAACAGGAAAGTCACATTTGGACACTGCTAACCAATGGAAAACTATATTATAAAGAGTAATTAACTTTTGCAAGAAAATATTTGTCATTTATTCAACATTCTGTTAGTTTTTAAATTAAAATATTTCTGAAACATTGAAATTTTAAAAATTATCATTGAAATTTTAAAACTCTGTCTTTATTAGTTGAATAAAATGATATATTCATTAGTAGACTGAAAATTTGCAATTAGAAACACTTCCTCAGTGAAGGAAAAGAGAAATGAGGAATAAAAAATAAAAGTGAAACCTGTAAGGACAGATCCATTAATTCCGATATCCATATAGTGTACTTCACAGAAGGAAAAAAAAGAAAAGTTACAAAGAGATATTTACTAAAATTAAGATTAAATTTTTTTCATTACTGAGCAAATTCTTAAGCATTGAGCAACAAACATGATAATAAAAATTAGCAATACATACCTAATCAAATCATAAGAAAGTTAAAAGATTTTAATATTGATTTTTTAAGAATAATCCTAAAATCAATATTAACATATTTTAAAATTATTTTAAACAAAAGTACTTATTTGAAAATAAAGTAACGTATTTAAAAGTATAATGTAAGGTCAACAAAATACTGAAAAATAAATAAATCTAATTCCAAAAAGTACAGTATTTTCTGAAATTCTCTATTAAATTCTTTGTCAACAAGTGACATAATGAGCAATGGAAAACAAGAAAACATTTGCAACATACAAACTGTCAAAGTGTGTATGCTTAAAAAAACAATAGTGCCCACTATTATTAAATTGAACATGTTAAACTGGACATGTTTATACAGACATTGCCACAAACAAAACTTGATTGTACAAAGTAATCTAACATTTTGGAACACTTCCTAAAATTTCTCTTCTTAGCATGTACAAAGATAGAGTATTGAAAAGATATATTTATATCACTATTGATAATTGTCTTAACAAAGGAGCAACATAAATTTATAACAAAAAGTTGAACGATCATATAATCTATTTTTAGGTAGTCATTTTTATAATACTTAAAATGTGTGGAGGCCACCAGGTGACATAATGGTTTAGGCACTAGACCACATGATCGACTGCAGTTCAAGTTCCAGACCCAGAGACTTGAAATGTACTTGGAGTGCATGTACAGGAATGTTCAAAATCTCAAAAGGAGAATGGAGGAGAAGGGATTGCAACATGGCCATCCCTCTTCCAGGTGATTTCTCGCTTTCTATCTCTCTGTCTCTCCAGCAAGCACATGCATCCTATTGAAAAATTCTCTAAAAAAAAAAATGTGAACCAGCCCTTAGTCTGATAATTAAGGGAACTGGATCCCACATGACCAATTATGCAGCTGGAGTACTGAACCCACAAGCTTGAAAAATATACCAGGCACATGTGTGTGCATGCTGAAAATTCCAAAAAGAGGGAGAAATGAAGGAGAAGGAATTGTAGATGACCATTCTCCATGGGAGTTGTTTTCTCCCTGTCCTCCTCCACACCCAGTCTCTCTCTGGCAAGTGCACAACCCCTCTAGCAGGAAAAAAAAAAAATCAGATTTGAAGACAAATTTTAGCTGTTAGAATTAATTTCAAATTCTGCTCAGATCTAAAACAGAATATAAAACAATTCCCCCAAAAGTAATGGTACTCATTCAAAAGTATTAACAAATAGATATTTATGTTTTTAAGCACCTAAGTAACTTACAAATACCATGATATTTATATTTCTGAGTATGCCAAATAATATGAACATATTTCTATAGGAACTTTCCAGAAGGGTATAATCTAAAGTATTAGAGCAGTTACCATATTTAAATAGTTTTTGCTAATATGATTATCTTAATGAATTATATTCATAATTATAATTGCTTAAGATAAAAATATGTTATAAAAGGTAAAAAAGAGGTTACTATTCTCCTGGCTGCTGAAGATGTTATGGAACAAAAGTTAAAGAAATTGAGCTAGAACTATAGTGTTTTATTTGTATTTTGTGTACACGCCTGTGTTGGATATTATAAACGGAAACTCCATTTCCCGAAAGAGTATGTCCCCATAGTTTCCACTGCTACATAGTTCAGGATTTTTGCCAAAAATTTATTACACAAAAGATCTGTTAGTGATTTTTGAAGCTAGGTCACCAAGGACTTGTTAATAATCATTCACATAAATTTGGCAAATAAAATAAATATCGACCTTGTTAATGAAAAACTCCTTTTGTATAAGATGGTCTGAATAACAAACCTTTCCAAACCAGAAAGAGCCCCTGATATTTACCAGATCTTTGAACAGCAATTCACTTTTAAATCAAATAAATGCCTTGACAATAATTCTTAGTCATGTGTTAGAAATGAAAGATCAGCTAACTCGGTGCCATCCAGAGCAGCCTCTGAGGTGGTATGGCTTCATGAGTAAAACTGACCAGAAATCTAAAGACAGTCATCTGAAAACGTATTCTTTATCTTTCAAACCCTCGGGATGCTCAGAAGTAAATAACCAACTGAAACCATTATGGATTGTCCAAACAGTAAGTGAATTGTCCACACTTGTGAATTCTTAGAATTAGAGATTATTTTTGCCTTAGAAACAGTTTTGATCTGTTTGACTAAAATTAGAGATATGAATAGTTAAATCATTTTAAGAAGAAATGTGTGTTCATGACTTTTGAACTATTAAAGACAGTAATAGGGTTGTCTCTATGTATCAGAAAAACAAGATAATATATCATTTAAATAAAGGACATTCAGGGACCAGCAGTATGTAGTATATATAGTACATAATATCTGAATCACATCTGAGTGCTGCTAGGTATATTTTGAAATATGAGTTCTTTCATTGAGGTTTGTTATGATTAGCATTCTCAACTGTTTTTATTACATTTTTAAGTATAGCATATAGTGAGGTCAATAATTTGAGGAATAAAATTCCAGTGTCAAGAATTTAAAGAGATGGAGAATTGATAAAATCAAAGTATTAAGCTTCCAGGGTAGTGGAAAAAATTCAGAATATAAAATCACAATGGCGAGTCTATTTTAACGTGAATGAACCAACAACATATAAATGCTTTTATTTGGTACACCCAAGGTAAAGATTTGTAATCACTGTCAGTGGTTTCTGTGAACATGAGAGTTAACTAAGGTTTAAAGAAGAATTTCTTCCAGGGAACCAGCAGTTAGCGTAATAGCTATGTCGCTGGACTCCCACGAGTCAACCACGGTTCACGTCCCGGACCCGGTGGCTTAAAACACACCGGGCGCGTGTGCATGTGTGCCCAAGATCTCGAGAGGAGAATGGAGGAGAAGGGATTGCAGCATGGCCATCCCCCCTGGGGGTGATTTCTCATTTTCT
>NW_006204412.1:16046-17045 GCF_000334495.1 Tupaia belangeri chinensis | reverse complement strand
CATTTAAAAAAAAAAAAGTTTAAACATTCAAAAGAAATCAATCAAACAAGATATTTAGGGGCCAGAGCACAGGATTGTGTAAGGCATCAGTCCTAAATTTCTCCAAACTTAGAAAAAAGCATACTGTAAATATAATTTTTATATCTCAAATCTGTCCATCTCTTTTAATTTTTCACTCAGTAATTAAACTTTTAACTAGTCTATTGATACCTGTGGTGCTCACAACCTTGGGTATGTCCATGCTCTTCCAAAACTGGGAGTCAGGGTCAATTCTTCCTGTCGCTAATGGGGGACATTAACCGTAAGATATTGATTATAAAAAATGGGTATATTGTTATATAGTTGGTAGATACCATTCTCACTGGGGGATTAAGGAAACTTTGCTGTCTAGTCAAAACAGAAAGTTGTGAAATAAGTCACTAGAATAAGGTATAATAATTAAATGGAGTAAGAAGAAGAAAAACATAAATGATTAGAAAATATTTTTTTTCCGGACAGGTAGTCCATGTAAATAAGGCTGCCATGATACTTGTTGCACACTGGGGCATGATTTTAGAGCCACTCTTCACAAGTCAATTCACAAAACAAACAGAACTTCTCCACAGTAGAGTCAAGAAAACAACAAAATTAGGTGAAAGTACCTCCAGTGTCAGCAGAGTTTCAAGATGGGGCTAAACTAAGAAACAATATCCCTCGATCTCAATTGTTCATACAAGACAATGAATGTTGGCTTTTGATTTTAGTGTAGTGAATCGGGAATAGGACAAAGAGTAACAGCAGTGCTGATGTAAAATTTAATCGTGAGCATGATGCATTTGAGAGGAGTATAAAATTTCCAGGTGGAGTTGTCTAACGATTGGCAAAAGTATGTGTAGATGTTTTAATTATTGAATTTCAAGTTCAGAATTAAAGTTATGGAATTGAAAGCAAGTCTCTCCCTTCTAAAAACAAAAGTATGTAGAGAAACAAAAGCCTGGGGAATATCAATTTTATAAAGAT